>NC_083778.1:17222965-17225465 GCF_963514075.1 Conger conger
ATAGCCCCCCCCAAACAGATCAATGATTCTCACTCGGTCAGAAGATCAGCTGAAGCTGATGTGTTTTAGAAGTGTGGAATTGGGGATTTTGGGGTGGGGTGGGGGGGGGGGGGGGCCTTAGTAATTTGATGTCATCCCTGGTGTAAAATCCAGCAATGACCATGTTGAAATTGCCAGCTACCAGCTGTTGCAAAACACAGCTTGAGCTGGTCAAACCATGTTGAGTGTGGAACTGGTCTGAACTGGTCAACCAGCTATTAGCTGTTTCAAAACCTAGCTTCAGCTGTTATTTTCCGCAGGGATGCCACCCAGATATTTTGGTGGCAGGAAGCCGGGGCAGCCGGGCATTTAGACTCATTAGGGTTTTGGTCTGACCCGATGTGTACGGTCAGGATCCTCTCACCTGGCCCAGGACCGCTCACCTGGCACAGGTAGTTCCCTTTATACAGTAGTTATGTCGTGCGCTGCTACGTCTGTCAGTATAGAGGACGAGGAAGGCCCATTGGAATCCTGGGAAATGAAGTCCTAAAATGAGTTTTCCTTTCTTGAGGGGGAGGGGGTCGGGGGGGGGGGGGGGAAGGCGGGGGTGTTCAAATGAGCACTCTGCCAAGCTCTTCCCTTAGGAGGGAAGTGTGTGTGTGTGGGGGGGGGACGGGTGGTGGAGGGCCTGCCTGATCATTTAGCTGGCTGACTGATGAGTTTCACGGTGATCTTTGGCTGTGTTATTAGTTTAGCGCGCGCTAAAAGGTTCTGCATATGCTAAAGGTCTGGGTAAATGAGACTCCATGTGCTGTGCTACGCCATAATTAGTCCCCACGGAGCAATTTACACCATCAAAAACCCCAGATTTCAATTATTCATTATTTGCAGAGTTAATAATCAAAGGGTAGCCGAAAGATTGTAATTAATGTTTAAACTCTTTTAAAGGTCTTGGTTTACCTGAGATTAAATATTCATTTACCTCGCCTCTCGTTGCGAGTGATCGGCGAAAGGGTGATTGCATGACTGCCTCTGTGCCGGTACAGTGTTTGTTCAGGGGGCCGCGGTGTGATTGATGTGTCTGTCGTCGAAATTGAGTCGCTCAGAACATCACTAGTGAGGGTCACAAGCTTGTGAGGTCATCTGCCCTCGGCAGCGTGGGATGGAGATAGAAAGGGCTTAGCATGTGAAAGCTGATTAGCATTACGGGCAGCCTGTAGCCTCGTGGCTAAGATACATGACGGCGACCCTCAAGGTTGGTGGTTCAATCCCCGGTGTAGCCGCGATAAGGTCTCTACAGCTGTCGGGCCCTTGAGCAAGGCCCTTAACCCCGCATTGCTCCAGGGGAGGATTGTCTCCTGCATAGTCTCAACTGCTTAGTTGCTTTGGATAAAAGCTTCAGCACTTTTATCATGTAATGTAAAAAGCAGACCTTCACTGCAATTAGGAAACTACAGACATTGTTTTAGTCAAGTGACTTTGGCTCATTTTAAAACTTGGGTCCATTTTTATTTTATGCTTTTTCATTTTTCATACATTGCTTTTTTCATTGTCAAAGAGTCATAAAAAGCCTGTAACTCTGTTTGCCACTTTTACGATTTATTCATAAATAGAAGTAGTGCCATCAATGTTTCATGTGAGTAATAAAGTTTGTTCAAAGCGCCATCTAACTAGCATTTAGCTCATCTAGTGTTGTAAAGCTCTTTTCTTATTTCATGAAAAGTTGCCTTTTTGAGTGCAGGGATTTTGGCAAAAATCCCTGCAGTGAGAGAAATGTTTGGTGTCCTAAGGGAGAAAAAACTGTTCTAGTTTTGGGTATGGGTGACAATTTTATCTATTTATATTTTTGCCTTGCACATTTCTAACTTTTTTCTTTTCTTGTTAATTTTGGCAATGGATTTTTGTAAATGTTGCACCAGTAACAAAAGATACAATTGTTCTCTCAAAATGAGAAAAAAACTGTTTCTGTTTCTTGACAAAATGTCCACAGAGGGCCACGCAGGCAGTACACAGTCAAAAGGAATAGAAACTATAAAAGAATAAGACTCACACACTTGATATATTGCTCCCAAATTACAGTTTTAATCCGGCGACAGGGTTATCTTCTCCACCGTATCGTTCCTTCTTCAGTAATCCGGAGCGTTACAGTGTGTAAAGTGTGCCAGTCCTACTCTCTCATTGACACGGGTGAAAGATGTGAGAATAATGGAGCTTTGTGCATAAGTATAGTTCCTGTGGTCTGAGCCTGCGAGCGTTGAGCGCGCGTATCGATCATCTGCCCGCCCTACCGGCGCGGGGTCTGAAGGATTAAGAGGATGAGGAATGTCCCCGGCATTGAGACTCTCCGAAATGTCACGGGAGGAAAAATGTCGCCGGGGAAGGTGCAGCGTTTTTTTTCTGTCGCCCGTAAACTCTGCAGGAATGACAAATAATAGAAGAAGGGCCCGGCGGGTTATGAATCCCCACAGCTGGCACCTGACACGCCGGCGTTTCTGTGCAATTTCCTTGAGAGCGAGTCTGG
>NC_083778.1:17227965-17245465 GCF_963514075.1 Conger conger
ACGACAGCTGACAACAGTCTATCATGGTCCTGTTACCCCACTGCGTCATATCTTCTCCAAGTTAACTTACACGAACGCATAGAAGCAGGCCTTCCGTTCAAAATGTGAAAGAGGACCGCTCCAGCCATTCACATATATTGCTCTTCTTCTGTGGTTTTGCTCCAGCTACCATCGTGCTGAATGAGCTGAACTGGACCAAGGCGCTGGAGGACGTGTTCCGTCGGAACCGGGAGAACGACCCCACCCTGCTGTGGCAGGTGTTCGGCAGCGCCACCGGCCTGGCTCGCTACTACCCAGGTGAGACGCGACTAAATGCTAAATGGTGAATGCTAAATGCTAAATGGTGAATGCTGAATGCTAAATGGTGAATGGTGAATGCTAAATGCTAAATGGTGAATGCTAAATGCTAAATGGTGAATGCTAAATGCTAAATGGTGAATGGTGAATGCTAAATGCTAAATGGTGAATGCTAAATGCTAAATGGTGAATGCTAAATGCTAAATGTCTGCATCCCTCCACCACAGTAACTCACAGCTCAGACTCATCTCACAGTCACACGGCCGGCTAGTCAGCTAGCGCAGTCCCCTCCTCTGTAGAGAGGGCTGACTGCGAGGCCTAAAGCCTGGGACTAAATTTATACTCCAGCCCCCACAGTGTAGCCCTCGCTGGGTCAGTGTAGCCCTCCTTGAGATAACTCACAGCTCAGACACATCTCACCGTCACACGGTATCACCTAGGGCACTCCCCTCCTCTGTAGAGAGGACCGACCACGAGGCCTAAAGCCTGGGACTAAATTTATACTCCAGCCACCACAGTGTAGCCCTGGCTGGGTCTTTCTCCAGCCTTCATGCACACCCTGAGCCACCCCAGGGGGTTTCAGTGTAATTACAAAGCCTGATTCCACCATTACTGCATACTGAACCCAATCTCCAGTCCACTCATAACTTGTAGCATTTATCCAAAGCACTGTACAATTGATGCTTCTCATTCACCCATTCATACACTCACACTCACACACCGACGGTGATTGGCTGCCATGCAAGGCACCGACCAGCTCATCAGGAGCATTTGGGGGTTAGGTGTCCAGCTCAGGGACACTTTGACACCCAGGGTGGGATCGAACTGGCAACCCTCCAACTGGTCACCCCTACTCATTTTTTACGTTTACATTTTCGTCATTTGGCAGACGCTTTTAATCCAAAGGATTTACAAGTGCATAGGTTCTTCCACAACTTAAAGCATCCTCTACTGAGACAGCTGTAAAGCATGAGTGGAGGGGCAGGATTTTTTGGTACAAATGAACGATTGCTCCAATGAGTTTCATCAATACTCGTGGATAGATCTTTTTCCAAGATTGATTTTCCTGCAGGGGGTTTGTAAGAGGCTCTAAGAAGTAATGGGTAGAGGGCTGAGATGAAACCCCTAGTTCCGTTTCCCCTATCCAGCACTGAATACCTTTCTTTAAATAAAACATGACGTTCGATGGATATGTCTTTAGATTTTTTTTAGTGATGCCTTTAGCCCTCGGTTGTGGAGCGGCCCGGTGTTGTTCTGTGAACCGGACGCCATTGTGTGTTGTTTTCCGTTCCAGCTTCTCCGTGGGTGGACTCCAGCAAAACGCCCAGCAAGATCGACCTGTACGACGTCCGCAGGCGGCCATGGTGAGTCCCTGAGCCTGCTGTTTCACCTCCACTTCGTCTGTTTCTCACCCGGATCTCACCCCCGAGAGCTCTCTCCTCTCCTCTCCTCTCCTCCTAACTGTTTAATACCCTTTATTTAAAAACCCGCCCTGAGAGACCCGTTCAGGACACTCGTAAACTCCCCCCTCTAATGTGCCCTGAGAAATGCGCCGTTTAATAAATCGCGCCCTCGGTTTACTTACGCATTGACATTTCCATAAGGCAGGCTCCCATTACTCATTCCGTCCCCCGGTCAAACGGGGTTCGTATTTAATATAATGATTCCACGAGTGTCTCGCTTCTTTTTGCAGGTATATCCAGGGGGCGGCCTCACCGAAGGACATGCTGATTCTGGTGGACGCGTGAGTAATTCCTAACCGTCTGGAGTGCGCATTATCCTGCATACGGTAAACAGCGATGCGGTCATGAGAATCACAATTAACGTGGCCCACTATAGAGTAACAGTTCTGGACGCCGGCCAGCACTAAACTAGGACGGCGACGGGGGAAAAATCCATGTGCTGCTTATCATCTCGTCGTTTAATAGGATATCGGTGCTCTTGATCGATCGGCCGTTACGTAAACGCTGTTAGGGTAATGGGGAGGCTTCCTTTCTGACACGCGTTGCTCCAGGGATTCACAAACGTTGTTGGGTCTCTGCTGTACAGGGAGTGCTGTACAGCCCACTCCAGTCACATCGGTGAACAGCTGCTGTGTCTACCTGTGTCAGGGCTTTTAACTGGCTCAGACATGGAACCTATCATGTCTGCTGCCAATTGTGACATCACCCAGAGTTTTAGTGCCCGCGGCCAATGGCCTCAGGTTTTAGCCGAGGGTGATAACTGTATCTCTGAGGGGGCGTGGTTTGGAACCCAAAGCAGACATGCCCGTTGAACCAGTGCACAGGAGCATGTGTAAATTATAATTCTACATAAAACGCCAAGCGATTTTGCGCAATATTTTTTTAGTTACTATTATTTATTCTTTACTAAATACAATTGCCGCCAAGGATATTACTAAGGTTGTGTAAACCTGACACAGTTTATATTATATTTCTCTGTTACAGTCTAAAGTATGAAACATCCGATGAACGGTAATTTGAACAATTTTGTCGTGCCTCCTGTCGTACTCTTTTTGCCTGGGATCCAGGTCTTCCTCCACCCCGGCGTGGAAAACTCCAACGCTCTCATCCACAATGTATTCATCGGCGTTAGCGCTTCATTAGCATTCCGGCTCATCGCCACGGCGATGTGCTTTGACTCTGGGCACGGCGCGGGTAAGATCAAAGTGTGGCGTCGTCTGCTAGCGTACGGCAGCCGGTGGTGTGACGGCTTCATGGAGCATCAGAGCTCGAAGACACCGCTCCCGACGCCGAGCCTGGCTTAATGGACGATTCGGCCTCCGACACACTCGCGTCCGTGTGAAAGATTCATCAGAGCGCCCAGCGTTTAGGCATTCAGGCACTTCTGAAGTGTGCCCCCTTTTATTCGGCGGAAATGAAAGCTCGCTCGCAGGAGCACTGAATGTCTGAATTTGCGGTTGGAAAAATGTAGCTCGGTTCGAGAATGAAGGCCATATTTACAGGGTTTTTCCCAAAATGATTGTGAGGGAACTAAAATATTTTTAGATTTTCCCCCACAGTCATTTGTAATTTCATGATGGGTGAAAATGGAGAAGTAACGCGTTATTGGGTCCGATGTATTGTTGTTAATCGGATGGTAGAATAAGGCGGTTTGTGTTCTGCGCTTTGCTTACGGTGTGGGTTTGTTGTTCCCAACAGGAGTGGCAGTGTCTCCGGGTTAACCCTCAAGCTGATTCGCACTTCCGTTAGCGAAATGCTGGAGACCTTGTCCGACGACGACTACGTCAACGTGGTCCAGGTGAGCGTCGCCAACGAACTCCCTCTCTAATGTTTACAGCAGCCACACACCTGTTTCTGTTTACCATGTTCACCAACCGTCAGGCAGCTACCACAGTCCTTTAAATACAAATCATGCACAAGGCTGTGCGCCTAACTGAAAAGTATCCAGTTTTGTGACATAAGCCAATCGTAAGCCTTCGTTATAATGTGAGGTGAGCGTTCTGGCACAAAATGGCCGCCATGCATCGCCCAGGTGGGTGCTGCACATCGGTAGTGGTTGAGGCGAGTTTCCCCCTCGTCGCTGGCATTGCGTGTCTCGAAAAGCGCTATATAAATGTAATGATCTATCTACCTGTCTATCTCTGAGCATTAGGTTGCAGTATCTGTGTCGTAATGATTTGTGAAATGTAGACCTGGAATGCACTGACAGTGCCAGCTTTGCTCTTTTGGTTTCAATCCCAGTTTCCTGCTTCCAGACATGCAGCATTTGTCACTCCTCTCTACTCTGGAAAAAAACTTCTGAACAAGGCCAACTTTTTTTTACAACAATATTTCCAATGCCGTATTTCGCTAGATGAATTAAAGCCTTGAAAGTGTTGCAGCCTTGCCGCTGAATTTACAGTGGAAATACCAAAATAAACCAAAAATATATATATTTTTTGTATTCAATATTAATAATAACGTGTCACTATTCTTCAAAATGAAAGCCTTTAACCTCTTCCTGTCCAACCCCTAGACGACGTCGTAACGTCAACAATGAAGATAAGGGGTGTCTCGGTGGCGCAGCCTGCAGAGCACTGACCGCATGCTCATTGTGAGCCGCGACGTCAACGGTTCGAATCCGACCATCTGACAATTTGTTGCATGTCTTCCCCTCTCTCTCGCCCCCATTCTTCCTGTCTCTATATACTGTCCAATAAAGCTGAAAAAGGCCTAAAAAATATCTTTAAAAAAACCAAAAAAACAATGAAGATAAAGCGGAATCCGATTCCACGCGCGAACCAAAACAGACCGAGACAACGCGATAGAGTCCTTTCGCTCCCCCTGTATTCATCCAGGTGTGGGCTGCCGTTCTCCCAGGTGGCGGAGCGGAAGATTGCGGGCCCGACGCAGCGCTGAAACGTGTCGGTTTTAGGAAGTAGGGCGCGAGATGAGAAGGAGTGAGATATGGATTTGTCTGGAGTTCTGCGTGAAACTGCCGGCGCTCTTGTCTTCTGAGCCAGAATCCATCACGCCAGCCACACTGCAGCCTGGCAGGAAGCGGTGGAAACGGTCGTCTGTTTCGTTTTATCGCTCCAAAGGATGCTCTGAGAAGCCTTCAGACGATACTTAGCCGCTTCCAATAAACCCAAACTCGAGCCCCGATTGATACTAGCATGTTTTTTCCACAGGAGGCTTTTCAATTGTTAGCTTCTAAATTGAAGCTCGAGGCTTTTTTTTTCCTGAGAGCAGTTTTTTAGTTTTTTTTTCTCCTTCGTATTCATTTCCTGGAATACTTACAGCATCACAACAGCTGAATGACAAATTGCAGCCGATTTAATTTCACCACTGATATTAGAACTGGTGGCCAGGTGCCAACGGCAGAGCGTCAGATTTAAACGCCGATATCACAGGGACCGGCATCCAGGGCTGCTTTCAGACGCTTCTCCCGGGATCTCAGCTTTTGCCATGCGTCTCTGTGCTGCTTGACGTCTCAGAGCTGGGGTGTCAAACTGAATTCCCATCAGGCCACAGTGTCGGCAGGCTTTTGTGGTTTCCTTTCAATCGGCTGTCAATTAAGGCTTCGAGAACAAGGTGCGTGGACTCTTTAGCCAATCCATGACTTTAATGAACCACGTGTGTCGAGAACAAGCCGAAAACCAGCAGACACTGCAGCCCTCCAGGACAGAGTCTGACAGTGTCTCGGAGTATGTGTTTTTGACCGAGACGTCGAGCGGTTTTGAGGACACTTTGAAGTTTCCGGAAGGCCTCGGATCCGGAAAGGTCACACTGCTCCACCAACCGACGCCGATCCGAAGGAAACTCCTAACGCTGAAGGATGGGTCAGAATATCTCCACGCTCTGAAATAACGATGAATGGTTTCATTTCACAGACGTGAACGTCCGTTCCCACACTGTTCCTCCCATCTCCGAACCTTCCTGTCCTATCTTCCGTAGCTTTCATCGTGCGTGTGTACGCCTGCGACCGCATATTAACGGCGCTCAGGCTGAGAGTCGGTGGTGGGCCTCCGCGCAACGCGGGCGTGTGCATGCTAACCGCCTGGCGGCGTTCAGGAGACACGTCTCTCCCGCCCCAGGGAAGGTGTCGGGCAGAGTGAGCGTGACGGTGTGTGAATGAGGCTGGTTTGCCGGGAGCAGACCGGGAGACAACACGCACGATCGCTGGCCGCTCCGTGTTTCCCACAAAGCCCTGCTTCATCGCTGGACGTGTGCCCGCTTGGACCTCCGTCGTGTGAGCGGACGTGGATCTGTTTAATTCCTCGTCACGGTCGAACCGTACCCAGCGCTGTTGCACACAAATCCTCAAACAGTCCTGTTCCCCTGTGCTTTCTATAGGCACGGAGCAGACGCAGCACAGAGACACGCTCAGTGTTAAATCGACTCTGACAGAGTGCGTAAGGTCGTCTGCACTGCCACACCAGCGCACGCCACGTATACAGTACTGTGTCGAAGTCTTAGGCACCCTAGACTTTATTATATTTATGTTTATTTATTTGTGTGTGTTTGTATGAAAGAACACGTTTGAGATTTCCAAATATTCATTTTCCAAAAGATTTAATTTTACAGAGACATTTTTGTATTTCATTGAAAAAGGTAACATATCACTGTAAGCGATTGATTGCTTTTTCCATAAAAACTTGATCAAGGCTGTCTGAGATCAGAAACAAGGAGCCAACCAAAGTCTGCAGAAGAACTGAGGCAAGTTCTCCAACATGCTTGGAACAACGTCCCTGCTGATTGTCTTATAGAACTGCAGGACAGCGTTGGCTATCTCAGAAAAGTGATGCAGTTTCAACGCCGAAGGGTGGTCACAAAAAAATATTGATTTGATTCAGTTTTTAACTATTCTGCCAAATGACTAAAATGTAATGTAAAATGTATAGTACGTTTATTTAGGACCTTTCATTGAATTATTTTTTCAAGAATCTTACCTGTACAGAATGTTATACAGGTGCCTAAGACTTCTGCACAGTACTGTATCTGTTCAATTGTACATTCTTTTTTCATGGCGAACTATTGAAATCTCAGAGGTTCAGAATCCTGACCTTTCTCGTCTTGTAGTAACTAGGCTGAAAAGTTTCAAATGGCGGTCGGCGGTGTAGGCCGGCGTGATGTGACACAATCTCTCATTATACAGGGGGGTTGTGCGAGAGCCGTCAAGACCCCTCTCCTAATTAGAGGTGATGCCTGCTTAAGGAAAAGAGCTTTCTGCGCTCTCCTGCTCTTATTACAGACAGATCTGCGGAGTTGGCCATCAGGCAGGGAAGAGGCACTGTAATGGGCTTAAACAGCAGCCATAATGAATGTCATATACTGTATGTGTTAATACACGTGGTTCCTCCAGACTTTGTGCAAAAAAATGGTGATTCTTTTCTTTCATTACCTTTAGCTGGCTAATTCAGAGTTTTTCTGACTTGATACCTTCTGCAGTAAAGTAAATTGTACAACTATTCCAAAGAAACAGAAGCCATTTACATGTATTGTATGGTCCTTCTCTCCCATAAATTGGCTCACTCAAACATGTAGATGCTCATCTTTCAGTCAAGAATGGTTGAGGGACTTAGTAAATGAGTAAATCACTTATTTTCAGGGAGAAGTCTACCCCAAAATACTCCCTCTACAAAATAGAGTCCTGTGTGCTAGTGTCACTGTCACTGCGAATAACTGTGATTGGCTGCCATGACTCAGGGGGCGGGTCTCTGTCTCACTATGACACCTCTGATTGGTCTGGAGCAGTGCCCGTCTGCACTTTGCTTATTGGTGTGGCTGTTGTAGCAGATTATTAGGAATATAAATCGGCATTGGGCGTCCTAGAGATAAACAGAATTGGGCAGTAAATTCAGACATAATCATAATAAATAATGATGATATGTCTGTATTGTGATGGTTTTTGCCGAGTTACAGTTCAGTGATCTGTTGATTTCTGGAAAGAACGTCTGCACAGTTGGCATGTTAAAACTGTCAGAGCGGTCTCGGCTTGGGTGCACGATTTCGGAAACAAAAAACGGAAACCTCTGAGCAAATGTTTGTGAGCTCCAGCGTTCCAGGCAGGAGATTCAATCTTTTCCGCTTCAATTCCATTTGATTTGTGTATCGCTCTTCACAGCAGACTGTCCCAAAGACGCTTTACAGAGTAACAGAAGGGAATAAAAAATGGAAAATATCAGCCCTGAGCCCCCAGATAGCTAGATGGGGTAAACGAGAAAAACCCTCTAACAGTGGTGAGGAAAAACCTCCCTGATGGGAATAAATCTGGAGAGGAACCCAGTTGTACGGGAGCCCGTTCTCCACTGAACCTGGCTGTAGGGGGAGCCCACTCTCCACTGAGCTTAGCTATAGGGGGATGTCCATCCTCACTGAACCTGGCTATAGGGGGATGCCTATTGTCCACTGAACCTGGATGTATAGGGGGAGCCCATTCTCCACTGAACCTGGATGTATAGGGGGAGCCCATTCTCCACTGAACCTGGCTATAGGGGGATGTCTATTGTCCACTGAACCTGGCTATAGGGGGATGTCCATCCTCACTGAACCTGGCTATAGGGGGATGTCTATTGTCCACTGAACCTGGATGTATAGGGGGAGCCCATTCTCCACTGCACCTGGCTATAGGGGGATGTCTATTGTCCACTGAACCTGGCTATAGGGGGATGTCCATCCTCACTGAACCTGGCTATAGGGGGATGTCTATTGTCCACTGAACCTGGATATATAGGGGGGGAGCCCATCCTCCGCTGGCCCGTAGGCAGAGCTGGTGAATCCAGGGCACAGAGACGGGCTCTTTAGCCCAGGCCGGGCGCCCGGCAGGCAGGGAGACATTGACGGCGCTCCTCCTCTCCTCCAGTTCAACACCATCGTGAAGGACGCCGCCTGCTTCCGCCACCTGGTGCAGGCCAACGTGCGCAACAAGAAGATCCTGAAGGACGCCGTGCAGAACATCTCCGCCAACGGCATCACCGACTACAAGAAGGGCTTCGAGTTCGCCTTCAGGCAGCTGGCCGTCGTGAGTGCCGTACACCGCATCACGTTTCATTCACCTCAGGATGTAGTTGTTTTGGGGGGGGGGGGGGTGCCGGTTGGATTCCCCCCGTCCTGGGCGTGTCGAAGTGTCCCTGAGCAAGACGCCTAACCCCTAAATGCTCCTGACGGAGCTGGTTGGTACCTTGCGTGGTAGCCTATCACCATTGGTGTGTGTGTGTGTGTGTGTGTGTGTGTGTGGGTGGGTGGGTGGGTTATTGAGAGCCACGTGTAAAGCAATTGTAAAGCTAAATATAAATGATATAAAAATAAATGCAGTCCATTTTCCATTCAGCTGACACTTTTATCCAAATAGTGCAGAACAAGATCATTAGAACAAACCACAGGGCAGGTCGGATAAGGTACAATTCACATAGAATCAGATGTACGGCCAAGAGCATAAACTCAAGTACACAGGGGGTAAGTAGGCCAAATGGTGATCTCCCTGCCATTACTCATGTGTCCCTTAATAATCTCTCCATTTCTGTTTCTCTACCGTTCGGCTGTAGATCAGGGATCATCAAATCTGGCCCCCCTGAATCCAAATTCTTTACCCCCTGGTAATTAGCTGAACAATTAGTGCTACTGATTTGGCCAGGGTGTCTTCACCCCTGACTCCCTGGTAAAGGGAAGGTGGAAAAGCAGCAGTTCTCAGCCATCGAGGAGGGTAGTTTTAAGATCCCTACGGCAGAATCGATTTATACATGTATTGGTTACACATGATTGATTGATAAGCATTGGTTACTGATATAAAAAAAACTAGAAAAATCGAGCCGACGATGAAATCTGGGCATATGGACTCGAGTTCTTCACTATTAAATACTGCCACCTGCTGGAGGAAACCCTCATCTACTGGACTAATTTAACCTGTTGCATTACAGTGGTGCTCCACATTGTGTGGAGAAAATAATGACGGGTGTGTGATCCCTGAATGACCCTCAGCCTGTGTGTGTGTGTGTGTGTGTGTGTGTGTGTGTGTTGTTTCACAGAAAAACGTGACGCGTGCAAACTGCAACAAGATCATCATGCTGTTCACTGATGGCGGAGAGGAGAGGGCTCAGGAGATCTTTGACAAGTACAACAAAGACAAGCAGGTCTGCCTCATGGGATCTAATCACACTTAAATACCAATCGCTGAGTTTCCGTCTTTTCAAGTCAAAAATGAATTATTTCATTGACGGTGTGAGAACGCGATGCCATAATGACGCAACGAACACACTTGGAATATTTACTGTTTTAATAGTGATAATTTAAAGACAGTTTTGATATTGAGGAAGGCATGTGTCCACATGTAAGGGACCCAGGTTAAATACTGAACATGTTGAAATGAATACGAACAATCAGAGCTGACCAGTTCAATCCATGGTCTGTGTGTTTCCACCACAGGTACGCATATTCACATTCTCCGTCGGACAGCACAACTACGACAAAGGACCCATCCAGCGGATGGCCTGTTCCAACAAAGGTGCTCACTGTTCACTAATTATTATTATTATTATTTAGTCATATAGTTGAGGTCTTTATCCAAAGCGACTTACAGTTGATTAGACTAAGCAGGACTGGAGCATTGTGGGGATAAGGGCCTTACAGCCGTACGGATCTCATCGTGGCTACACCGGGGCTTGAACCACCAACCGTCCGGGTCCCAGTAATGTACCTTAGCCACTAGGCTACAGGCTGCCCCACAACTCACTACAGCTGATATGATGTGAAAGGCTTGACATATTATCAGAAGGAGCTCTTGGACCTCAATAATGATCGAAGTACAATGACAGCATGTCTACGGTTACATCTGTTTTACACACATACACAGGTCACACACTCCAGGCAGTCATTGAATGCAAAGGATTTTCAGTCCAGTAGTAAATATAGTCATCTTGATTTGTCCAATGACTTTTGGTCCCCTAAAACAAGCCGTGCATGCAAAGGGCTGTAATCCCTACATGGATCATTGCATATGCATGTAAGTTATGAAATTAAAGCTGACAGTCTGCACATTAACCTCACATTCACAGTTTAATTTCAAATCCAATGTAATTGTGCCACTGTCCAAGTACTTAAGCCTGCAATGTAGACATACTGTCTATGAATTATTCATACAAAAATGAAGGAAAAGGCAATCTCCTAAAATACATGTCATTTTCTCTTGAAAACTCAGAAACGCATTACAGTCTGAGTGGTGTAATGGAGAGCAGAAAACAATGGATCCCTCAGAATCTTATTTAAACGAATAAAATATTGTTGAGGGCTTCATACATCTAGGATAATGGTTGCATTGCATTAAACTCTGAAAATGACTTATATCTATTATCTGACTCACTCAAATGGCATCAATTATGAAAAATATACTTAATTCATATGAATTCAAGCTGCTGCAAAATGTGACTCATTTGTCATGAATAGACTGCAGAAAGATGGAAGAAACATGAAAGTTTTGACCTTCAGCACTTGGTTATTTTGTACGTTTTAACACTTTGGGTTTTTTTTCCAGTAACAGACTACAGAAACTGAAAGGTTTTCTCTTGCGATGTGTTCACGGTTTGCACTTACAGACTTAAGTGACGGTGACGTGTCATTTCTCTTCCAGGATATTATTACGAGATCCCCAGCATCGGAGCGATTCGGATCAACACACAGGTGACCCGGGCAGATCGCCGTTCAGTCTGTGCCTTCGTAGGCTCCTGTGGTAGATGTGCTGTCGATCTGCTGTGGTAGATGTGCTGTTGACATGCTGTGGTACATGTGCATGAGATCATGGTTCAGTCTATCTCACTATCTTGTGATAGCTTGTGATTTGCACTTGTTCTTGTGTTTGATTTGCACTTTGTTGTACGTCGCTCTGGATAAGAGCGTCTGCTAAATGCCATGTAATGTAATGTAATGTAATGATAGATGGTCTGTGGTAGATGCCCTGTGGTAGATGTTTTATGGTAGATGTCCTGTGATAGATGCTCTGTGATAGATGCCCTGTGGTAGATGTTTTATGGTAGATGTCCTGTGATAGATGCTCTGTGGTAGATGCCCTGTGGTAGATGTTTTATGGTAGATGTCCTGTGATAGATGCCCTGTGGTAGATGTTTTATGGTAGATGTCCTGTGATAGATGCTCTGTGGTAGATGCTCTGTGGTAGATGCCCTGTGGTAGATGTTTTATGGTAGATGTCCTGTGATAGATGCTCTGTGGTAGACGCCCTGTGGTAGATGTTTTATGGTAGATGTCCTGTGATAGATGCTCTGTGGTAGATGCCCTGTGGCAGATGTTTTATGGTAGATGCTCTGTGATAGATGCCCTGTGGTAGATGTTTTATGGTAGATGTCCTGTGTTAGATGCTCTGTGAGAGATGTGCTCTGGGTGAAGGATGTGCTTCTTTGAGCAGGAGTACCTGGATGTGCTGGGGAGGCCGATGGTGCTGGCAGACCGTAAGAACAAGGAGGTCCAGTGGACCAACGTCTATCTGGACGCACTGGTGTGTGGGCTCACTTTCATATTGTTATTAATATTCTTTATCCCAGGAAACGTGTAGAATACTTATTTAAATATGGTAACACTCCACAATAAGGTCACATGAATTGGCATGAACTGATTGATAGTTGTTAACTAACTACAGAAAAGTTAAGCTGTTCAGCTTTGTTTATGAATTTGTACGTCATTAATGAATGTTAACAACTACATTACGTAATGCCAATTCATACTGGAATAAGAAAAACACTTTACTGTAACAGCTAATGTAGTTAACACATTCACTTACTCGTTAATTTCATGCTTAATGCATTTGTACATCAATTACTTCATGCTATCAAATACGTTCATAAATGGCAATTCATGTACCTGGTGTAAAGTGACTTCAAATATAGTTTAAGAAATAGTATATCGTTACACTTAAAGGCTAGAAATTCACTTGGAAGAGAAAGTGCTCTGTGCAGCTGCACAGAAGCAGAGAGTGTGAGCAGGTGTGTTTGTGCCGTTTACTGCAGAGCTGGGTAAAATGGAGGACAGGACAGCGTGACGGGGGGGCTATTCTGAGCATGCCCGATAATGGGGTCAGCGTGGCACACGCGTGTCAATGCTCTCTCGCCCCAAATCCACACACGGCTAATGGGGAGGGTTTCTGTACGCTTCGTCTCCGGCTACGATTTATAAAAGCCAAAAATCTGACGTATTGTTAGTTTTCCTGAAAAACACCCAGCGGTTATTTTTAGACGGTAATGGGCGCTTCTGGGGCTATTTAGAGAAGTTTCCAGAAGGGACGGAGATAGGGCCCGTGTCCCTGCCGGCTGTATCGGTGGTCGGCAGGGTGTCGACCCTGTCGGCTGTTATTCCCGCGTCTTTACTGGAAACTGCGCGGAGGCTTACAGGCCAACGGCGTCCTTGGCACGCAGCGCACGCAGTTCTTCCTTATCAGTTCGTACGGAAGGGAATTTGAGTACGCTGCGAAATGACCGATGTGGAGTGAAAGCCCTGTTGCAGAAAGGAGCTCTGTCATTCATATTTAACGGCAAAACAAAAACTCTGCAAAAGTGCCTTATTAAATTTTACTTGCAGGTGAAAAAAAAAAATATTAACAATTGACTGAACTTCCTGTTCAGATGTACAACCTGAGTTCCTGTCCGGTCGATCTAAATTGTGCTTGTGTTGTTCTGTTGTTCCATCCTTGTATTTGTTTGTGTGACACGTTCGGACCCCAGGAGCTTGGCCTTGTAATTACAGGGACCGTTCCGGTTTTCAACAAGACCATCGTAAGAGATGGCAAGGACGGATCCCAGAGAAAGGTAGAGTGTGCTCTTGCCTTTTTATTTTAACCCTTTTCGAAGAGCAGGTCTTCTGGAATGCTTATGGTTTTTTCCCCCCAAAACTCTTAAGTCAGTGTTCTAGAACTCTAGGTATTGTCTAGAACCGATCTATTGTCACTTGTTCTTCACCTGTCTATCTTTAGCCCGTTGTATTTTACACCTGAATCTCTTCAGACTTTTGAATGTGTATTTGTCTTGCTACTGCAGTTCCTGAAGTCGTAGAAGTCTCGGTATGGTAGTTCACTTGCATTTTTTTTTTAACCATTTTAAAAAGCGGGTCTTCTGGAATGTTTATTGTCAGTGTTCTAGAACACTGTTAATTACCGGCAGTGATTGCTACATCGGCAACAATCAGAGTGTTCAGCTAAGAACATTCTAATCACATATTTGTGACCTCACACCTTAAAGAGCTGAACTGGGTTTGATGTAAAATGCCTTTGACCTGCCCTGCTCTCTGTTTCTCCTGGAACACCCCCCCCTTTCGCACAGCAGAACCAGTTGATTCTGGGAGTGATGGCCATTGACGTGTCTCTGGAAGACATTAAGAGGCTCACTCCTCGGTTCACGGTAAGCGCCCCCGATCACAATATCTGCAACGTACACGTGCGCTGCATTCATCCTCGATTCACTGCCTTAAGCGATGTACGGTGCTGTGAATGTATTTGCACAGTAGAGAAATACGCATATTTACTATGGCATTCGGCAAAGATGTAATAAAGGCCTGTTGTCTCCTTAAACTCTCACCTTCACAAGACTCGGTTAAAGTCTGACATTAATGTCAGTCTTAACATGGGGCAGTGTCTGTGTGGGCTACGTGATGTGCTCCAGATATAAATATTTTGAGTGTGTCCCTTTCCGCAACCCAGCCACTCTGCCCATTATTAAGGCCTCTCTGTGTATTTTTATCCATAAAAGGTTGTGGCACATACAGTATCTATCTCCAGATGAGACTGCAGGCACAGAGGGGGCCCTGAGTATAATAAATAATGGCTTTAAAAGCGCCTCTTAAAATCAGCACCCTTTTTGTCTCAGCCAGCGATGTAAGACCCATGTGATCACCCAAATAACCCCCTCTCTCTCCCTCCACCCGTCAGCTCGGGCCCAACGGATACTACTTCGCAATGGACCCCAATGGCTACGTCCTGCTCCATCCCAACCTCCAGCCAAAGGTGAGGCTTTTGTGACCTCATCGCAGCCTACCTGGGTCCCTGCCATCTTAACCTGTTGAGGGAGTAGGCTTTTTGGAATGCAGTTTTTTCTAAATTCTAAGTCGGTGTTCTAGAACTCTGGTATTAGAATCGGTATTAGAATGTTAAGTTTCGAACATTCTGACGCTTTCAATCGCCAGCGGTGATTGTGACGTCGGCACTAGAATGTCCCCCTGAGAACATTCTGATCACACTTCTGTGACCTCACACCTTAAAGGGTTAAAGGAAGGCGGAGTGAGTGTTCCCCTCTGAGAGATGAGAAGAGGCGTCAGAAATGCCCGGGGGGGGCTTCACTGCGGTTGGCGGTTTCATGGCGGTTTGTTGGCGCATCTTCACTCGGCGTGCCTGTGGGTTTCGTGCGGCGATTCGCGGAACGACAAGTGACTAAAACGATGCTAATTTTCAGGTTTTTCCATAGCTTGTCGGGGCGTCGGGGCGCGGAGGGCACACATACGCTTTCACTCTTCCTCCTGGCCGCTGCTTGCCGTCGCGTTCTGGAAAAGAGCGGGCGCAGCTGTATGCTAAACGGGAACGAAAACACGAGCGCGGGATTAAAGGCCCGGACCGCCGCGTCTCCCTCCGACCTTTGACCCCCCGCGGGTATGGAGATTTGCGCTTTGAATTCCGCCGTCCGGCTGCAAATTGGAACCACCGTGCCGCAGTAATTTCGGGGTTGGACATCATCATCGTCGTCTCTTTGTGTGTTTGTGTGTGTGTGTGTGTGTGTGTGTGTGTGCGTGTGTGTGTGTGTGTGTGTGTGTGTGTGCGTGTGTGTGTGCGCGTGTGTGTGTGTGTGTGTGTGCGCGTGTGTGCGCGTGTGTGAGCGTGTGTGTGCGCGTGTGTGAGTGTGTGCGTGTGTGTGTGCGTGCGTGCGCGTGTGTGCGCGTGTGTGCGCGTATGTGAGTGTGTGCGTGTGTGTGTGTGCGCGTGTGTGTGTGTGTGTGCCACGTCCTCGGTGCGCGTAACTCTTGCCATATGTAACCCAGGCGCAGTGAAAGACACGAAACGCTAACGCGCGCATCGTCTCTCCCGAGTCATCCCAAACCCCGAGCGCAGTCCTCCTCCCGCGACATCCGCTATCTGCCAATCCCATTCGCCGCGCCGCGCGCCTTCAAATGTCTCACCGTTCGTTATGCTATCGGCAAATTGTGTTTTGGGTAGCACCCGGGTGGCCCGAAGTGATGTTGGCAGGGTTTTAATCCGTTCATAAGTGGCGGATGTTGAAAACATCAAGCGTAGAAAGTGATGGTGGGTGGTGTGTGTGTGTGTGTGTGTGTGTGTGGGGCTTCTTAGCCAGTGTGGTGGCTACGGCTTGGGTGGTGACTTCAGGCTGACCTGAGGGTGGCCACCCAAGTGTGTGTGCTCTGCTCTCACTTATTTTTACCTCCTCCTTGCCTTGCCTTGCCTTGCCTCGCCTCCTTTCCTTGTGACTCACTCCACCCGTTGGAGAAGGCAAGGAAAGGAAGCAAGGACGGAGGAATGGAGCGAAGGTGAATTGGGAAAAAGGAACGTCAGTTACAAATGTGGAACCGCAGGGTTGATCGTTCATACTTCGCGCATTCTGAAAATGACGAGGTCCCATGATGCTCTTCTCAAAGAGTAGGGGGTTACCCGGTGTCCTGGCTAAATTTCCAACCCTGGCTCTCTCAACCTGCCACCTAATCATCCCCCTGATTGAACTGGCAGAAACATTGTTCTCTCCCTCTCCACCTCAGCTGGTGTGTGGTGAGCGTCCTGGGCGCAAAATGGCTGCTGTTGTTTCACCCAGGAGGATGCTACACATCGGTGGTGATTGAGGCGAGTTTCCCCCTCATCACTGTAAGTGCTTTGAGTGTGGGAAAAGCGCGATATGAATGTAATGATCTATCTATGGCCAGTGTGAGAGGGCTTGAGAGAACTGGGGTTGGAGCCAGATGCCTGTATGTTGAAGTCCTTCACCACTTCTGCCTCTTTATGAAATGTCCACTTGTTTAAATAGGTAATATAGAAGTCAAGCAGGCTTACTACCTGCATCAGTCCATCTGGTTTTTACAAATAAATCAAACGATTTTGATGTAATGTTAGATTTGGACATTTATTATACGTGTTTCTCTTACACGGTCACACACCGGGCGAAGGTCAACTCCTTCAATGTGTAGACACACGTGCAAACGTTATTCCAAAGACCCCGAGGCGCACACACAAGCGCTTACTTTTTCCACGCGAGGCCGTACCTCGGAGAGGATGAAAATAAAACAGACCTTCTCCCCCCGTCGGCGGATGAAGACGAGACGCTGAAAGCGGGTCTGGGCGGCGATGGTCGGTTTGTTTTCCCGTAAAAACGGCTGACATCGGGGGTCTTTGAGCCGCGCGCGGATTACATTATTGCCATTTGGCAGACGCTCTTATCCAGAGTGACGTACAGTTGATTAGACTACGCAGGAGACAATCCTCCCCTGGAGCAATGCAGGGTTAAGGGCCTTGCTCAAGGGCCCAACAGCTGTGCAGATTTTATTGTGGCTACACCTGGATTAGAACCACCGACCATGCGTGTCCCAGTCAATTACCTTAACCACTACGCTACAGGTCTTAACAAACCCCCGGCTAGATGCCGTGACGAGATCAACGGGTCTCGCCGTGTTCCCGCGCCGGGACCCTCCGCTCGGGATGACTCGGGGGTACGAGAGGAGAGGGCCCCGTTCCTCAGGAATGAGGGCCCGGGGCCCGGGGCCCGGGGCCATGCCGG
>NC_083778.1:17250465-17257965 GCF_963514075.1 Conger conger
CTCTAAACTGAGTCTTTTCCTGTCGTGAGCAATCCCTTTTGATTGGTTTAAGAATGCCAGTCACGGACAGCTCATTGGAGCTCCACGTAATAGCGTGTTTATGAAGCTGAATCCAGCTGAGAATGAATGTTGTTTTTTTCTTTTAATAATAATGACTTGTTTAGCGGGGTGCCAGAGGTGAGGTTTTTGTTGTGCGTCAGCGGGTCGGAGGACCGTGTCGAACGACGGAGGGGTTTGATGCATGATTCTCCGTGTGGTTTCTCCTTCCGCAGAGGTACATAGACCGCGGAATCCGCAACTACACCTTCGCCCCCGTCAACGGCACCGACTACAGGTAAACCCGGGACGTCGAGCTCAAGAGTCATGAGACATGACCGCTGAACCACACTGCACTCACTGCTGCTCTCTCATTGGCTATCAGGGGCTATGTTACCCATGTGACCTGCGTATGATTGGCCTAGCTGGATATGTGAATGTCAAAGTCTATGTAAAAGGCTAATCTTCGTGGTTATATCGCATAGTATTGTGTACATGGGTCGCTTGATTATTCACGCAATAGCCGTAGTAATAATAATAATAATATTAATAGTATTAGTACTAATACTATTCAACAGTAGCTGCAGTGCATCAGCTATTGTGTCGTAAGACGTGCTGTACAGCAACACCACCGATTTGCTACTGGTCAGCGTTGGGAGTTCTCAGTAGTTAAACCGCACAGCAGGGTGAAATATTAGCACCTGCCTTCAGCCGAATGCAGGTACACTTTATAAATGTGAGCCCCTGTCTCCAGTGTCTTTCTTACAGCTTCAAGGCAGTAAGCTGTTTTGATGGGAAACTTACTGTAAGCTGGTTACAGGCGCAAAGTGAAGAGTTTGGGGAGTTGGGGATCTGATTTGGTCCAAGCTTTGCGTGCCTTTCCTGTTAAAGCCGACAGGTCCGCGTGCGTCTCGCTCCTGACGGTTTACTGGAAGCGTGTCGGCGGCCTGGGTTGTTCTCCTCATTTTATTTTTTAGATTTTTCCCAATTTCGTAGCCAATTGTACCCCATCGAATCCAATTAGAGTTAGTGTTAGATACACCGGCCACACCCCGCCCCCTGGCGGCCTTCTTCAAGCCGTCTCGTCTCGTGCCCGTGATTCCAAGGCACCCGAGGTGCTTTATTGTGCGGCGGTCTACTACCCCTGCCAGGTCCCTCCCTCTGGAGCAGCGAGCCAATTATTACATTACATTACATTATTGGCATTTGGCAGACGCTCTTATCCAGAGCGACATACAGTTGATTAGACTAAGTAGGAGACAATCCTCCTCTGGAGCAATGCAGGGTTAAGGGCCTTGCTCAAGGGCCCAACGGCTGTGCGGATCTTATTGTGGCTACACCGGGATTAGAACCACCGACCTTGTGTGTCCCAGTCATTTACCTTCACCACTATGCTACAATTATGCCGCTCCACGAGAGCCGGCCAAACTCGGCTTTTAGGCAGGACCCCGGTCCTCGGTGTGCAACTGCAGCGGCTGGTTTATTAAATTTTTGTTGACATTTTACATCAACCTCTGTGTCCTCAGCCTGGCGCTGGTGCTGCCCGAATACGGCTCGCACTACATCCGAGCAAACATCGGCGAGACCATCTCAGAGGTCAAAAGTGAGTGCTGGAGAGATGCCCTTTACTTTTATTCTACCTTCATATTGTGCTTTTAACTCTTTTAACATATTGGGCTTGATGCTCTGATCTTAATCCCAGAGGGCGAAACGATGCATCGTGACGCACGTATTTGTAGTGTATGTTCATGGTTTGGGTCTGTATGAACTAAGCCCCCCACACCCCACACCGCCCCTCTATCCTGCTGTTTAGGGCCCCCGTGTGTGTCTGATGTGGTCCTCCATTGTGCTTCTTACCAGACAAGTAGACTGCGCATTAAATACTTCAAGAGCCTCTGTGTTCATCGCACGGTGTGCCCAACACCATATGATGCACAAAAGTACCGCAGCGCTTTTGTATGTGCTTGCGTGTGCGCGTATGTATGAGAGAGTTGAGCTGAAGATAGTTAAATTAACAGTCTGTGGAAGTGTGTTTTCAACAAAAGTGGGCCAGATAGCTTCAGTCAGAAGCTCTTTGAAAAGGGTCTGTGCTCCAGAGCTGCAACAAGTCGGCCTTACCCTCTCCCTCCTGGCCTGGCCTGGTTTGGGTAACTGTCCTTTTCCTGGCCTACCCCTAGTGTATGGAGCGCAACCACAAAACCTGGCCCCTTGCATCCAGGACTTCATGTTGGTCTCCAAGTTCTGACCGTAAAAACTCCTACTCCTACCTGTCATTGCCCAGAAATGGGGCAGAGATTACTCACCGATTTGAACCCAATTGTTGTGTGTGGAAATTGGCTGTAATAGCCCTCCCTCATTAATGATAGTCACTTTCAAATGTGAAAATAATGTTCAAAGGCTTTGGATGAATACTAATTTTGGTCTATTGGTCTCTCTCTCCCTCTCTTTCAGCAATACTGGGCAAGTATCCACTAATTGGCCTCTTTCCTCTTATGAATGTTACCCCCCCCCCGCTCCCAGAGTTACTGTCATGTGCATGTTATAGATCCAATATCTCACCTTCCTGAACATCACAAGCTCCCCACATCCACGGTACGTCAGGTGGCAGATTACGTGCAGAAACCCTGCCTCAGAAACCTGTTTAATATCGCACGGAGCCAAGAAACAAACGCCATTTCGGAGAAAGGTCACTTTCTCTGCGAGCCGCAGTCTGTTCTTATAACAGCGTCCTGACGATGTGAACATGCCGAGCGCATTGTGTTAACACCGGCTCCTCACGCCCAGGGCACACCGCGGGTATCTGGAATGACATTTCAGGCTTGTGTGCGTGCCTGTCTCTTCTGCGCTCCTGTCCCTGTACACTAACGCACGTCTCAATTCATTCACAATGTTTTTATACCAGGTTATTTCGTTGAATAAATAAATACTAAATAAATGTTTTTTTTTTTTGTTTTGTTTTTTTTCCTCCTGGTAATCCCCCTCTCTGCTGGATTGTGTCGACAGGGCGAATGGGCAAGTATTCTCTTGTTCCTTCTTCTCTTGTAGTGGTTGTTCCGTCTCCCCCCTCTGGTACTCTCCTGCCTGACACGCGACCCCCCCACGCACACCTGTCTCCCCCCTCCGGTACCCTCGTGCCTGACACGCGACCCCTCCACGCACACCTGCCTCAGGTCGCCCGCCCGCCCACGTCTCCGACACCTGTAGGGCGTCAGGGTTTCCTCCGTGGCGGTGTCGAGCGTCACCTCCAGTGCACAGGAAATGACACGGATACTAAGCAGAACCTCCTGCCCCCCCCCCCCCCCGACTGCTGAAACCCCAAGCTTTCACAAACTTAGATCGCAAACGGGACCGCAGACCTCACTGTTTGGGCTTGTAGCTATCGACACGTGTTCCTGATCACTGAGGGTGAACTGACGGGAATGAGCATCCCACAGTTCGAGCATGAGCCTGTTTTTCCTAATTGAGAATGGCCTCAGAATTATAAGGTGTAAGTGACGCATGGAAAGGCCTTCCTTCTAGAAACATCGATGTGAAACACTCTGAGCAGACATTTACAATCCAGAACAGGGATGGGCAAGGCAGGGCCGTATCTGTTTCTGGATCTCAGACCAACTTCTGCTCTTAATAATTTAATTAGCCCAATCATTTATATGATCTGTCATTTATAGTTCCGTGATATAAACAGCAGCTGATAAATGTTCTTGTCTTGCAGCGTTTTACTGTGGTCTAATGTACGAGTGAATCGGTCACGGTGCATATGGCTAATTAGCTGATTGAGCCAGGGTCCTCCGGGACTGGAGTTGCCCAGTGCATATCAAGGTCAGAGAACAAAGAGCAGGACAGGTTGGATGAAGTACGATTCACATATGATCAGTTATAAGGCCACGAACACAAGTCTGGTACACCAGGTAGATCGGCCAAGTCTATAAGTAAGGTCAGTAAGGTCAACCTGTTCACCATGATTGCAGTACCAAGACAAACACAACTACAAAGTCCCAGATTAAGGTCCTAAAATAAAAAGGGGCTAAAGATAAAGACAGGTGAAGGATGAGGGGTCTTAACCGTGCCTTATTGCTTTCAGCAGTTTTAGAGAGCATGCAGGAGTCCAGGTTTGAAGAGTATGGACACACCTTCATCGCCCCCCGGTGAGTGCACCTTCCATTCTCCACAGTCAAAGTCACTACTGACACCAACACTACTCCTACTGGACAGGGTTGACCGAAATGTATTCATACATATCATCCGTTTCCTCCGCTTCATATTTGCTGACGCGGTTCAGGTTCACTGTCGGTCTGTGTATCTGAGAAAGGGGGAAGACTGTGAGAGGCGGTTCAGCTGGTTTACACGCCCAGTTTTCGGGGGGGGGGGGTTGAACCACCCCTGTCCTGTGAGGGACAAGGACTCCGGTCCGGCCCTGATTTTCACTCCTGTGTTCTCCCGCTCTGTCGCCACGCCGACAGACCAAGCCGGGGAGAAGCTCGCTCCCGTCACGTTTTCAGGATCAGGGTCTGCTCTTTGTTTGGGGGCAACGGAACTGCAGCAGGAAGTAGCGAAAAATAACAAATGCAAACTATTTTTAAGCGTGTTATTTTAGTTTAGTTTGTTTTACTCCCCTCCCCCCCTGTGCATCCGGTGGAGAACGCTGTTCTTGGTTCAGGGTTCATCTTGAGTTTTCTCCTTTACATTACAGATAAAGACCATGAACAGATACATTCTGTGGGCTTGCTTTTTTTTTAAGACGAGTAACCCATAAAAGACCTCATATATTCTCACATACACAGTGTTGGGCAACCCTGATCCATCCAATCAGTATACATTTAAAATGCAGAGCAATAAAAGGCAGTTAACATGAGTGGAGGATCAGGCGACCACCCAGAACCCCGAGCTTATTTTAAACCGGTGCCACGGTTGGGTAAGGCCTTTTGAATCCGAGCGGGTCTGGTTTCCTTCCGCAGGGAGTACTGCAAGGACCTGAAGATCTCGACCAACAACACGCAGTTCCTGACCGACTTCAACGAGCTGATCGACCGGAACGCGGCCAACAACCGCACGTGTGAGTGCACAACACGTCCTGCATGCCTCCTGGGCTAGGTGTAGGGGGTGGGGGTTGGGTGGGTGTGCGGTAGAGGGCTGGTTGTAGGGGGTGGGGGTTGGGTGGGTGTGTGGTAGAGGGCTGGTTGTAGGGGGTGGGGGTTGGGTGTGTGGTAGAGGGCTGGTTGTAGGGGGTGGGGGTTGGGGGTGGTAGAGGGCTGGTTGTAGGGGGTGGGGGTTGGGAGGGTGTGTGGTAGAGGGCTGGTTGTAGGAGGTGGGGGCTGGCTGTAGGGGTAGAGGTTGTGTTGGGGGTGTGAATTTAGATCAGCGAGTGACATTTGACACAGGAAAACGCTAACTGTGTACTGGCAGCTGGTGTGGTAGCTGAGTGGTAATACATGCAGCCACCATGTTCTGCCACCAAACTCTTTGCACGGTCAAATGACACCGCGTTTGAGGCAAAGCAGACCTCCTCACGGACAGAAGAGAGGCCAGGAAACATTTGTGTGGAAGTGGATCTGGCACCCATCATCAATGTAGATAATAAATATTAAAAATGCGGAGGGTGGGGGGGTGGGGGTGGGTTAACGTTAATAGAATTTCCTCACATTTCATCCATCATATTTCAAGTCCAGACGATCAGTTTAGTGCATTGGCAAAAGCAAGAGCAAACTCGTTCTCTCTGGGTTTTGTGGGGTAGAAAAAAAATTACAGACGTTCTCTAACATAGGCGTCACAGAGGCGCAATGTCAGGGTGACTCATTTGGAATAAAATATGTGCATAAATGCATGAGCGATAAGATGGAAATTCAGCGTCTGACTCAGCTGCAAATGGTACGGACCCCAGGGATGGTTAGCTCCTGCAGCATTGTCTGCAGCCAGGCTTTTTGCTGGCACGTGTAGGTGTTGGGGACCGTTAAGCACCACATAATGCGTTTCTGGAGCTGGGTGGGCTTCACGATGAACACATCGCTTTTGTGCAGTTTGGTCACGTACGCGCTCGGTCTCCGGTTTCATTCGAGACTCGCTGTCGGTGTGCAATGTCGTTTTTGTCGCCTTTCAGACCGACGCGGTTCTGGTTCTTGTTCTGGTTCTGGCTCTGGTTCCGTTCTGGAGTCTCACAACCTTGGTGCTGTCTGGCGAACCAGCCCGCGTCCATACCAGTTTAAGCAGAACCAAAGTTCCACCGCCCTCCGTCATCAACGGAGGGCGTTGCTCAATGCTCAAGGCAGGCGAGATATGACACGCCCACTGATGACGTCACGGTTCACAAGAAAAAAACAAAACTATTTTTTGGTTCCAGCTGAGAATCAACTGTTCAGGTTCCGAACCAATTTATTTTCAGTCTGAACGCGCCGGCCGGTTCAAAGTTAGGTTCGGGAACCGGAACTGTGAAAGGCCTATGAGGGACTGTGAAAGGCCTACGAGTGCTCGTTCACGTTTTGGTTTGAGGTAAAAATACGAGAGCGTTGCTGCGGATACCCGCACTGACCGCGGTCTCCGTCAAACGCATCTGCGCCTTTCAGTCCCGAGTGGAACCCGGATCAGTAACTCTCCCCCGTTTTCACTAATGCTGGGGCCCGCTCGACGTGATATTTGCACTAATTTTCCTGTCCCAGACAATTTCTTGAGATCCTGTGACAAAAACCACAGGCCTGAGAAGACGGGTTGAGAGATGCTTCTGAACGCCATTTTGAGCTCTCCCAGACGCCCTGATATTTCCAGGCTAGTTTGAAATTATCAACACGCAAACCTTGTAGCGCGAGCAATGTACGACAACCGAGACGAAACCACAGTCATGTTTTGCCTGTGTTTTTTGTGAGTAAAGTTTTGTGACCCAGACGGTCTTTGTGGCCGATCCTTCTAGGTGAAAGTTATCGGAAAATTTGTGTAACATCGTTTGTGCTCGACTGTGCAGTGTGAGAGCACCACGACGCCAGCAAAGCCGGCAGACTACAAGAAAGACAAGTCGTCTCGCGTGACCGGCACAGACATTGTCGGTATTTTGAAAAGTAGGTCTCGTCTCCCTTAGGAGAGGCGGCCATTTTGGGTTTCACTCCCGTGACTCAGCCGGCCTCACCTGCTGTGGCCAGACACCGCAGGCCCGGGCCGAGAGACGTTTAAACGATGAGTCACCGAGTTCGACCGCTCTGAGGTTACACGAGACCCCTTCCCATAAGTCACAGCCCCGTTGTGCTTTCTGCTCTCCCCGGCTGACTCAGTGCGGGGAGAGAAAGGACAGCATTCATCGGGGCGGTGTTGTGACTCTGGGGTTTGTTCTCCTCGGTTCATTATCGTTGCCAGTTGTGCCGCGTTTCAGATTCCCAACAAGGCAGCCGACCGCGTCGGCCCCCCTTTCCAGGCAACTGTTTATGTAACATCTGATAGTTCTCTGCCAATCGGGCCAGCATTGTCCCCGGCACTTATGATAAA
>NC_083778.1:17262965-17265465 GCF_963514075.1 Conger conger
CGCCTCTGTCGCGGCCAGGCTAAAGCGGAACAGGAGCCGATTGTTGAGGTTGCGCTCTTTCTCCTTCTGAGCCCTTTGCCCGTGCCGTTAATGGAGTCAAACGAGGTCCACAGGAAACTGGGCCGTCCTCTCGCGCAGACCGAATCTCCGGCGCACCTCGTTACCCGGCGGTCTGCACGCGGGGCTCTAAACACCCGCCATCGCAGGAACCCCCTGCCATCGCAGGAACCCCCCGCCATCGCTGAGGGCCCACGCTCAGAGCTGGAGCGCTTAGACAGTGTAGCTGCTACTGTAGGGTCAGGGCAGGACTAACGGTGTCACCTCCCCCTCCCCCACACAGAGAGCGACAGGGGGTTTATCCCGCTGGAGCGCTTAGACAGTGTAGCTGCTACTGTAGGGTCAGGGCAGGACTAACGGTGTCACCTCCCCCTCCCCCACACAGAGAGCGACAGGGGGTTTATCCCGCTGGAGCGCTGAGACAGTGTAGCTGCTACTGTAGGGTCAGGGCAGGACTAACGGTGTCACCTCCCCCTCCCCCACACAGGGAGCGACAGGGGGTTTATCTGCTGGAGCGCTTAGATAGTGTAGCTGCTACTGTAGGGTCAGGGCAGGACTAATGGTGTCAGCTCCCCCTCCCCCACACAGCGAGCAACGGGGGGTTTATCCGCTGGAGTGCTTAGACAGTGTAGCTGCTACTGTAGGGTCAGGGCAGGACTCACAGTGTCACATCCCCCTCCCCCACACAGGGAGCAATGGGGGGTTTATCCGCTGGACTAACGGTGTGACCTTCCCACACAGAGAACCAATCCGACCTGGATTCTGGCATCCTGGTCAGCAGGGCCATCGAGCTGAACATCAATGGAACCAAGCTGAAGCCAGCCGGTAAGGCCAGGTCCACAAATAATAAATAGAATAGTGATAATGTGTTGTTAATAATATTAATGTGTTATGTCGAAAAAAAAAATTGTACCCTGAGCATACTTGATATTATTTCAATTATACTTCATGTATTATCAAGTATAGAATGGTATACTTTAGGTGTACTTCTGTGTACAGTTTTTTCACATTTCTAACATTCAAAAAGCACCGTTTCCCTGCGAATCTTTCAAGCCAAAGTGCTTTTTGTGGCCGTCTGATTTGTCATTAGCTGTGACACTCGCCTCCAGCGCATAATAATTTTAGGAACCTTCTCCTCCTCACAAAAGCGACCGCAGTCCTGAAGTGGTCGACAGTTGATTAGACTAAGCAGGAGACAATCCTCCCCTGGTGCAATGCAGGGTTAAGGGCCTTGCTCAAGGGCCCAATGACTGGGCGGATCTTATTGTGGCTACACCGGGATTAGAACCACCGACCTTGCATGTCCCCAGTCATTCACCTTAACCGCTACGCTACAGGCCTACCCCTAACGCGGTGCTTGCCTTTACAGTGGTGGGAGTGAAGCTGAGTGTTTCTGCCTGGAAGGACCGCTTCATCAAAGCCACCATAAGGACCAACGTAAGAGTGGACGTCACGGGGCGTGTGTTTCATCCCTGTTTTTTTTATTTGATTTGATATCTTTATTTCGAACATGTAAAATAGTAACAAAACAGAAACAGTAGTTCAAAACAGATGAACGACAAAATGTAAAGACATCGTAAATTCCCAGCATCAGCACTTAAACTTAAACCTAATTACATATGCGAAAAGGAGAAGGAAGAAGTCACACTGATGTACTCCTACCCCTTTAATCGAATCTTTGTTCAGGAGAGAACTTGAGTAAATATTACTTTCTGATGTCAAAAGGCACACACAAACTAGTGCAAATAAGCGAAGCTTATTTGACGCGGGGGTTTAAAACGATGTCTTAAAATAACCCACTCTTAAAATAACACTTAAAAAGTTTCTGCTTCTCCCTTTCCAGTGCAAGGATGAGATCTGCAGTTGCCTGAGCAACGACCAGGTGCGGTAAAGCGCTCTCTCTCTCTCGCTAGTACATTGACCCGCGGAGCTCGCCGTGTTCGCGGTCCGCTAACGACCGAACGCTCCTCTGGTTTCAGCACGTGGACTGCATGATCTTGGACGATGGTGGCTTCCTCTTGATGTCCAACAGGGACAAGTACATCACCCAGGTGACCGCCTTTGAATCTCCCACCCCCCCTACCCCCCCACCCCCCCTCGTACCCAGAGCTGTAACTCTCCCGGTGCTTGATTTCCCCGAGACGTGGAGCGCAGAATAAATGTTTTCAACTGTGCCATTAAACTGTGGATAATGAAGTCCATCACGGGCCGGCTGGGTGCCGCATAAATCACTTCCCCCTGATATTCGTCAGGAATTTTTTTTTTAAACGGAGGCTGGAGTGTTTGGAGAGGGGATCGGCCGCTAAATCATATTTGGTGAAAGGGGGTGGAGGCGGAGGGGGGCGGTGGGGGGGGGGGGTTGACTGGACTGGGAAGGGGGAGAGAGGCACGAGTCGTGCTCAAGCTGTTAGTTTAATATCTGTGTAATTTCAGGGTGAAAAGG
>NC_083778.1:17270465-17422965 GCF_963514075.1 Conger conger
ATTATTATTGTTATTTGTTACAGTATGAAGCACTACTTGATCTCAAAGCCTTTTACAATGATGCAGGGAAACTGACCTCAACCACCACCGAAGTGTAACCCTGACCTGGGCGATGCCCGGCAGCCATTTTGTGCCAGACAACTCGGTGAAGAAAGTGGATTTACCATATGGGCCATTACTATAGCTATAATTCAGCAGACGGGAGGGGGGGGTTTACAAGGCCTTCAGTGCGACCCTGTCCAGGGTTTAACCCCCCTGGGGGCAGAAACTCGAACCCCAAAGCGAGTGTGATAGTGCTGCTATTGTAGCAACCCTCTGACCTGCAGCCACGTCCATTATCTCGTCCTGGGGGCATGTCAACCAAAATGGCTGGCACGGTGTGTCCGTCCCCCTGTTTGTTTGCTTTGTTAGAGACACCCGAGACCTACACTCTCGGCGCCGAGATGTTCCCATGGAGGCGCTCGCCCATGTGTAAAGAAGGCTTGTTTTGACGGCGGCCATTTTAGAATTCTTTCTCGTCCTGACGCTGTTGAGTGGAATAGGGGTTTTGTTTTTCTTGATTTTTTTAAGTAAGCAAGGGGTGTTCAACAGACTAACAATGAGAACAGCTTAAAGGAGGCCCATCTACATTAACATTTGTATTACGAATAATTATATATAAAATAAATGTCTATAAAAAAATCCTAGCATCCTACATGTTGTGTATCACCCACCAATGTAGTGTATCTGGATGTTTAGCTACATTATCAGGTCATGTTAAGTGCAAGTTTCCCCACTTGGGATGTGAACATGTACCCTTCTGGTTGGATGAGTGAGCCTGCTGAGAGGGTGTGATGTGGCGGGGATGTGTTTCACCGCGCCTGTTGTTCGTGTGTACCAACGCTCCCGTATGGTTTGTGTGCCCTGCCTCTGTTGCCTGGGTAACGCGGGCGTGCGTCTCTTTCAGGCTGTACCGCGCCGAAAAGCTGCTGAACACCAACCTGGTGTTCATCATCGCCGACGCCGCGGATCTGTGCACGTCCTGCGACACCAAGCCCCTGAAACAGGCCGAGCAGCACTGTATCCTTCACCGCTAATGTTTACACACCACCGCTAACGTCTACACAGCACCGCTAACGTTTACACACCACCGCTAATGTTTACACAGCACCGCTAACGTTTACACACCACCGCTAACGTCTACACACCACCGCTAACGTCCACACACCACTCTAACGTGTACACACTACCACTAATGTTTACACAGCACCGCTAACGTGTACACACTACCACTAACGTTTACACACCACCGCTAACGTCTACACACCACCGCTAACGTTTACACAGCACCACTAACGTTTACACAGCACCGCTAACATCTACACACCACCGCTAACGTCTACACACCACCGCTAACGTCTAGACACCACCGCTAAAGTCTACACACCACCGCTAACGTTTACACACCACCGCTAACGTCTAGGCACCACCGCAAACGTCTACACAGCACCGCTAACGTTTACACACCACCGCTAACATTTACACAGCACCGCTAACGTTTACACACCACCGCTAACGTTTACACAGCACCGCTAACGTTTACACACCACCGCTAATGTCTACACAGCACCGCTAACGTGTACACACCACCGCTAACGTTTACACACCAACGCCAACGTTTAGACACCACCGCCGACGTTTAGACACCACCGCTAACGTCTACACACCACCGCTAACGTCTACACACCACCGCTAACGTCTACGCACCACCGCTAACGTTTACACAGCGCCGCTAACGTCTACACATCACCGCTAACGTCTACACACCACCGCTAACGTTTACACACCACCGCTAACATTTACACAGCACCGCTAACGTCTACACACCACCGCTAACGTCTACACACCACCGCTACCGTCTACACACCACCGCTAACGTTTACACACCACTGCTAACGTTTACACAGCACCGCTAACGTTTACACACCACCGCTAACGTCTACACACCACCTGCACGTGCACACTGGCACTCATTCAGACCCACTGAGACTCCAGCAGCACCGTATCCTTCACCACTAACGTTGCACAGAGACTCACTCAGACCTACTGACTCATCCAGACTCACTCAGACTCAGACTCACTCACTCATTCCGACTCATTCTGACTCACTGAGACTCATTCAGACTCACTCACTCATCCAGACTCACTCAGACTCACTCATTCAGACTCATTCAGACTCACTCACTCAGACTCACTCACTCATTCAGACTCACTCACTCACTCATTCAGACTCATTCACTCATCCAGACTCACTCAGACTCACTCACTCATTCAGACTCACTCACTCATCCAGACTCACTCAGACTCACTCACTCATTCAGACTCACTCAGACTCACTCACTCATTCAGACTCACTCAGACTCACTCACTCATTCAGACTCACTCAGACTCACTCACTCATTCAGACTCACTCACTAATTCAGACTCACTCACTCATCCAGACTCACTCAGACTCATTCAGACTCACTCAGACTCACTGACTCATTCAGACTCAATGTGCCCAGTCTTAGCATCTTCAGCAGCTTCTTAACACTACATGCACAAAGGCAGTAGCTACACCCAAGGCCGTACTGATAATTGGCCATTCAGTTAAATGCAGGTTTAAATACATTGTGCCTTTTACAGAGACGATTTCTCACACACATCAGAAACCGTGCCTGAGCCACCAGAAATCCTGGTGCGGTGTTCATGCAATGTGTCTGATGGTTTTTAATCTGTTTTAAGTTACGGGTTAACTCTGAGCCCTAGGGGCTTCGCTGTAAATTAGAACCAAAAACGCGAGCGGCTCGGAGCCTCTCCCCGGCCCCAGATCTGAGGCAGAGGCGGCCATTCCGCTGAACACTTTCATTTATAATGGTAACCGCGAGCGAGGGGGACCGGCCGTCGTATGTCGTATTTTGACGAACCCCGTAAAGTCGGGGGGGCAGTTTTATTGTGTTAACAATGACAACAGCATGAAGCCAGAAACGGCAGCTTTGTAGAGATGAACAAAGAGGGGTTTTTTTTTTTTTTAAATCGCTTACGTCGTGTATTTCATCCGCTCCACACGCGAGAAATAAAAAAAGTACAGTAAGCGCCCGCTGCTTTCTGGCAGATGTGCGGGTCGCGTCTTGACACCGCAGTGACGGGGGAATGGACGGCGGCCATTTTGTGGGGATGGTTAAAATGTTAAATGTCGGAGGCCAAGCGGTTCATTTCCTGAGCGGTTTCTCCAGCCCAAGGCCCTGACCAGTGCGAGCTGGCCAAGAACCCGCGGTACAGGAAGGGACCGGACTCCTGTTTTGAAAACAGCAAAGATGTAAGTGGGGATTACTGAAATCCGATGCCCGATCGCTGCTTCCCCGCACCTCCCCCCCCCCCCCACCCCACCCCGTGGAGACTTCACTCGACCGCGTTCCGCGTCTCGAACTGAGACGTCTCAATTCACCTGGAACCGTTTCTTTCACACGGCTCCTCTAAGCTTCCCGAAGTGCTCCAAAACCCACAGCTATTTCTGCATTTGCACTTACTGTCTTTCAAAACCGCCTGCCGTTTCCTGCATGTCTCTGTACGTTTTTTTTATTTTTTCCCGGTTTCACACATTAAGTTCCACTATTTGTTCTTTTTCCATTTAAGAGCCTCTGAGGGCTTGCCTTTACTTATCCATCGCACTCCAGATTTACCCTCGAAAAATGTGAATATGGCTCTGAATATATACAACATGTAAAAGTACCTTCTCCTTCTTAACTGTGGATTCCAACGGTCTTGGTCAACTTGGAAATTTTAACATTTCATGAAACCACCTTTGGTGTGTCATTTCTGTGTGAAATCGGTTGCAGGCATGGCTGCACTGTGAACACTTACAGTTCGTTTATAAATTTATTACATAAACTAAAACTTATAAACTACTTTTTTCTTGTAAACTGGTTCTGCGAAGATGGACTCTCTCTCTCTCTCTCTCTCATTCTTTATTATTCATATTTTTTTTTAAACAGTTGCATGACCTTTTCATCCCTCTCTTCTGTCACTTCCCTCTGTGTCGTGCTCTCTTCCTGCATTCCGATTGGCCGCTCATCTCCCCCTGCTTTTCCCATTGGCCGCTCATCTCCCCCCGCTTTTCCCATTGGCCGCTCGCGTTGCCCGTCCGTAAACTGGCAGGCCCGGCTCGTTCGGTCCCGCGAGTCCTGGCTCTATCCTGTCCTGGCCCGCGCTCCCGTCTCCATTTGACTCCAACTTTTCATGCGCTGTCACGGGGTCAGTCTCATCTCTTTATTTACTGTCGCACACCTGGGGCAGGCTTATGCGCGCACGCATAACGGCCGTCTCACATTTTCCAAACTCGGCCGTCGCATTACGGTACATCCATTTAGCAGATGCTCTCATCCGCGACGGCCGATAAAGAGCGCATAGACACACGCGCGCGTACAGTAAATCTACGTCCGCAGGAGCGGCGAGAACGGAAAAGGCTATTCGGATCGCGAGCAGGGCGATTAGCCGTAGCCAGATGCACCGCGATGGCGCGCGTCCGCGGCGCTAATCGTCCATCGGCCTACGCGGAGAGATTTACGCCCGTCTGGCTCCGGGCTGAGAGCAGTAGGTTTCGGGGACGTTGGAAACGGGGGGCCTGCCGTGGCAGGAAGCGGGTTAATGCGAAAAGCAACTGGACGTCCGCCGCCGTGTGCTGTGTGTCAGGACTCCCGGGCCCGACGGCAAGAGTTCCTCTTCTCCGCGCGCGGGTGATGCATAGAGCTCGCCCCGGTCTCTCCTCGGGCCTGAAAAATAGCTCTCTTCCTTCCCCTGTCGGCCGGAGGAAGTTCAGAACGCGATTCCATCCAGGAGGTATTTTCTTTGGAATAAACATGGGAAGCGGCAGATGCGATTCTGGGCTTGTTTTTTTTGTCGGCGGGGCCGGTGGATTGGCTCCGTCCAGCCCCCCCCCCCCCCCGGGGCTGCTCTGTGCGTTAGCCCCCGCAGACAGGGGGTTAACGGGGCGGGACCGCCGCGAAACACGGCGTGAAAGGGCGGCTCGTTATGAGCTGAGGGGTCGCGACCCCGACGGGAATCGCACGACCGCCTCAGGTGTGGTTTACAACACAAACACAAACACGAACCCAAACAAAGGCCCTGAGTCCATCTGCTCACACTCCGCATTAAAGCGCCCGCGTTTAGTGGCGATGTAGAGTGGAGATACTCGAATTAACTGGAAAATTAGTGCTACTGATTTGGCCAGACAGTCTTCACACCTGACTCCCTGGTAAAAGGGGGGGGGGGGTGGAAAAGCAACAGTTCTCAGCCCTGGAGGACCGTGATTAGATGAATATGATGGATGGAGAGGGAGTTCCACAGCCTTCAGAAGCACCATCTCAGCCTTACCGCAATGTGCTTTCTTCCGGTTTCAGACAATGTCAGGCAGGAAACAGGAGGGGGTCGGGTGTTGGGTGTGAGGGTTAGGCTAACGGAAGAAGTGCTTTGCTTAGGCCAGTTAAAGGAAAAGAACAACAATTTGTGAAATATACCTTTTTTTCCCCAGGGTAGGCTACTGGTACGCTCCTGACTCCTATAGGCTTCTAGTCTTTCTGTCTTTATTGAGCCAGTGAATGCACAAAAATGAAAATGAAATCGAACATCTCGTCGAAGTCTGGGGGAAAAAAGGCATATTTCCCAAAATGTTGGTGTTTTCCTTTAAGGACAAAGCGTATTCTCATCCATATTGAATCGCAGCCAAGGCCCTCGGTCACAGATTTTAGATCAGGCAGAGCAGTGGACAGCCCTTGGTCACAGATTTTAGATCAGGCAGAGCAGTGGACAGCCCTCAGTCACAGATTTTAGATCAGGCAGAGCAGTGGACAGCACTCGGTCACAGATTTTAGATCAGGCAGAGCAGTGGACAGCCCTCGTCACAGATTTTAGATCAGGCAGAGCAGTGGACAGCCCTCGGTCACAGATTTTAGATCAGGCAGAGCAGTGGACAGCCCTCGGTCACAGATTTTAGATCAGGCAGAGCAGTGGACAGCCCTCGGTCACAGATTTTAGATCAGGCAGAGCAGTGGACAGCCCTCGGTCACAGATTTTAGATCAGGCAGAGCAGTGGACAGCCCTCAGTCACAGATTTTAGATCAGGCAGAGCAGTGGACAGCCCTCAGTCACAGATTTTAGATCAGGCAGAGCAGTGGACAGCCCTCGGTCACAGATTTTAGATCAGGCAGAGCAGTGGACAGCCCTCGGTCACAGATTTTAGATCAGGCAGAGCAGTGGACAGCCCTCGGTCACAGATTTTAGATCAGGCAGAGCAGTGGACAGCCCTCGGTCACAGATTTTAGATCAGGCAGAGCAGTGGACAGCCCTCAGTCACAGATTTTAGATCAGGCAGAGCAGTGGACAGCCCTCAGTCACAGATTTTAGATCAGGCAGAGCAGTGGACAGCCCTCAGTCACAGATTTTAGATCAGGCAGAGCAGTGGACAGCCCTCGGTCACAGATTTTAGATCAGGCAGAGCAGTGGACAGCCCTTAGTCACAGATATTAGATCAGGCAGAGCAGTGGACAGCTGTCAGTCAGATTTTAGATCAGGCAGAGCAGTGGACAGCTGTCAGTCGGATTTTAGATCAGGCGGAGCAGCAGCGGCTCAAGCTGGCAGAGCAGGCCGTAGCATTTGCCCCTCTAACTGCCCCTTGTTGCCCCGGGGCAGGAGGACGACAGCGACTGCGGCGGGGGGTCCGGGCTGACCCCGTCGCTCTGGGCCGTGGCGGGGGGCCAGCTGGCCGCGCTCTGGGTCCTGACGGGGCCGCGGCGCTACCGGTCCTGACCGGCGAGCCGCGGGGAGGGAGAGAGGAACTCCGCCACGACGCCTTTCAACACGCTGCCAGAGTCTCTCGCCGAGATTTAACCGCCGAACGGGGGGAGGGGAGGGGAGGGGGAGGGGGAGGGGGACCAGGGGAAATAACCGCCCGGGAACTTAAAGATGGGGACGCGAGGGTTCCTCGCCTCTGTGCGGAGCTCTGAGGGGGGGCGGAGGACTCATTTAGGGGCCTCTCGGGGGCCAGCGGGTGGACACTGCCTTACCCCTTCAGGGGCCCATGGTGGGACAAGCTGCTTCGTTTGCATTGTGTGGAGTTCTTGTTGTTGCTGCTTTGCAGAAAAAAAGTAAAAAAAAAAAATTGTACAAAAAAAAAAAAAGAACTGAATTGGTTATATATTACACTGCCAAAACTTTGTAAACTTTTTTCTTTCTTTTTTTTCTTTTTTTTTTTTTAAACTGATGGTTTATCTGGGATGCCTTTTAAGTCAGTATTGAGTTATTCATTTACTTGCAAGCTCTCCAGTCACAGTAAAGGCCAAAAATACAAAACCATGTCTCAAAAGTTGCTCGCGGGGTGCTACTGGGTCATAGTGTTTCACGCCATGAAGGTTTAAAGTGGCTTTGTCGTGAAGGGTTTTGAGTGGTCTGTCAGTTTAGAAGACACCTCTCCCTGTGGGCCTTCAGACAGCGGGGAGGTAACTGCCAGGTGTAATCCTACCGTTTAAACGCCACAACCAACGGTGTGTCCTCGGGGTAGCCATTTTATTTATTCTGCCGTTTAAATATTCAGAGCTGACCAAACCTTTTCTATTGGTATTTATTATTCTGTTAACTTTTTAGTTTTTCTCTCGACGATGAAGTTCGTTTTTTTAACTGGGAGGGGTTGATGGACTTTCTTGCATGCTGCTGGTAAAACTTGCATTGTTCGTTCTTTTGAATGTAACGGTTTGCGCTATGAACAGTGAGAATAACACAAAGGGACAGAGGACCTGGGAGTAGTGGAGTTTGACCCACTATGGCATTTCTGCAAACTGCTGGGGTATCCATTTCAAAGGACTGTACTAATGACCAAATGCTTCTGAGTAACTGTTGCTTGTACTTCTTATTTTTTATGGCACAACGCCAGAATTTTTATTTTTTTCCCCCCCTCATTCATAAAAAAAATAAAATAAATAACGTAATCTGACAAATCATTCCCAAAGCTTCGACATGTCTGAAAACCTGGATTGCATGCCTCCAAACTGAGATTTGGAAGAAATACAGGAAAGTGTTTGAACTGTAATAGATGTGAGCCAAGGAAAAAAAAAAAAACAGAAAAGAAAAGAAATGTCAAAAAACTAAAATACTTCTGAAAATCTGAATCGCATGTCTGTAAACTGGAATTTTGAGGAAGTACAGGGAAATGTTGGAACTGCACTACATACATCCCACCACATTTTTTTTTGTCTTTATTGACGTCCAACTCTTTTCAGATTTGAACACATGATGTCAGATCAGCCTTGTGGCCCACTGTCTGCCTGAATATACAATCAGAGTTTTACAGTCTGTGTTTTCAGGGTTCTTGGGTTCGTGTTAAAGGGTGTCGTATTAATCCCGCAACGCGTGGTCCTGTCTGTAACGTCTACAGACCGCTGTAACTGTACCCCTCAGACTGCCTTGCATAGCATAGTAATCTTTCTTTTTCCACATCAGATATCATAAATTAATTTCTCTTTTTTTGTTGAGAATCACATCTGGATTCCTTGGCTCTACAACATAATTTCAGTCCCGACATTAATTCCCTGGCATGAAATTCGATAAGATAATTTCAGTCCCTCCGGTTTGCAGGGTTACAACTCCTTCGTGACTTTGTGTTTTTGGTTTGTTTTAATATTATTGTTGTTATCATTTTGGATTACTGAATGCAGTTAATGTGTGTGGACGTGAAATGCACTTTGTTGTCGGTACCACTGAACACATTTATAGACTGCACAGGCATGGGGAACCAGAGGGCTTTATTCTGGGGCCAAATTCAGTGTGTTGATTGTGTACTTTGTCCTCCATTTTGAGTTGGCTTAATGAAGGGGTTTAAGCGTCCATGGGAAAATGAGGTGTATAATATTGTATATGGACGAGAGACAGAACAGACCCGCTTGCTCAGATTTGATACTGAAGTCTGCCAGTCTGTCTCTCTACTCTTGGATTCTGGTAATTGTCTAAATGTTTCTGTCAAAGCAAAATAATTACAGTACAATTAGGATCAGTGATTGCCTTCTGTAAGATGAATTTACTAACTTATTAGTAAAAAAAAAAACAGGAAAAAAAGATCAGATTCATCACTCGTATGCTTTGAAAGAAATGTATGTTTTGACCTAAATTCATCTAATGTTCAGGGAACTTTTGGTATTTGGTAATGTTTTTATTTTTATTTCATTTTCTCTGCAGTTTAACAAAAAAAATCCACAAAAATCTACAATGTAACACTGTGCCATAGGATATTTCTACCTGTTGAAGGATATCTATGAGTGATCACTGGTTGCCCAAACAGGGGATTTTAGGTGCCACTGTTGGAAAGGCCATCATCAGTCACTAGTGGATTGGTTCCTGTACTGAGTTGACCAGTGACAGACAATAAGGAAAATGCGAATGCTAACCTTGACAGATATTACATTTTACGAAGGTAAATCATTGTAAATAAATCGACGTACGAAGCCTACGTTTTAATATAGATCAGTGCTACTGCCGTTCTCCCGAAAGAGACAGCATTTTGCCGTTTTTATTGCTTAAATCTGCCTGGATATCGTACATCGCGAGCAGAATAATTCCCAAGGTAAAAGCGCAAGTGCATCCTTATTCGGTTCTGCCATTTTGTTTTTCGTATTACTGTGAAATATGAGAACTTATTGCCTTCGATGTTTTTTATTCACTTCCGAGACATGCCAAACTCGCGTCAGATAACGAAAGCAGAGATCAGGAATCAAGATGCTTTGAGTTAAGTTGTCAAAAGAAAAAACTAAAGGACCAAATGGTAGAGGTGTAAACACACAGAATGTATGCTTTGAGCGGTGAGCGGAGGGCACCTGAGCTCTACAGGGTAACGGCAGGCTGTGTGTTACTCCCAAAACGACCTCAGACATATGGAATACGGGACGTCAAAGGATATCGCCTTTTTTCTGTTTCTGATATATATTTTTTTTTTTTATGTTCGAGTGCTGAAATCAAACGCTGTTGCTTCAGGAGCCGATGCTGCAATGTGATTGGACGTCGTACTTGATGCTGTTGGTGCTCATTCTGCTAGGGGCTTCTCTGGGTCGTGCTGTTTTGTTTTTTTCTTTCCGGATTGTTCTATTGAGATCGCTCGTGTGTGTGTGTGTGTGTGTGCGTGCGTGTGTGTGTGTGTGCGTGCGTGTGTGTGTGTGTGTGTGTGTGTGTTCTAACCGCAGGGCCCATCTTACCGCTGCTCTGGGCCTGCTCTGTCAATCTCATCCTGATTGTGCTTTCTATACCTAACACTTTTTTTGTGTGGAAATTGACTTGGCTTGACAATTTTTTGTAAACATTTGTACAATAATGTTATTAAAAAGGAAATGTGGGGGTGGGGGGGTTGGGTGGGGGGGGAGGGAGGGGGGGGGGAGGTTGTTTATAATCCTACGAATGTGTCGATCCTTGTGCAAATACAGTATATTCAGAATAAAAGTTTATCGTTAGTACATGTTGCTTTGCCTCTTGCTTTCCCCCTCACTGTTGTACTGTCCGGGTCGTTTGCGTCTTGGGCGAAGAGGTTCGACTCGCGGTTGGCTGAGTGTTGCCGCTCCGTTGGTAAGACCCTTTCATCTGCAATGATGCTGAAAGATATAAGATGCCTTTGTGTTGTACTTCTTTGTTAAAAATGCTACCATCTTTAAAGCGAGTACTTCTGTTGAACTAACTTACTGCAGGGAAGATGTTGCAACCACACTCGGGTGGGAAAACAGTAGACTCTCAACACACAATCTTTTTATGTTTTCCCTGATGTATTTCTGGCCCGTTTCAATCACTTTTTGATTTGAACTGTTTATATGTGGTATTCTGGTGGTGTGTCTGCCAACAGGCCATGTATTATTTAAATATGGATAACGCTATATTTATAAATCACTTTTGAAATTGAAAAATATATGACAAAACATTTCGGCTTAGTCTCAATTCGTCGACTGCAGAAGAGTGGGCGACTTAGAATAGTGTCCATTCAATCCAGCCAACCATTTCTAAATCAATTTGGGTTGCAATTGACCTTTTAAATTTGCAGTAGCAGGGATTGGCAGTTGCAGAGAGCTCGAATCTCAGAGATCACAACCCGCCTTGTGTGCACCTATCACAGACGTCTTCATCCGATAGCCGCCACGCTGGCTTTCACTTTTCCCAACGCCGCCACATCCTTTGTTTAGACTGGTAATAAGGGGGTCGGTAATCCGAATGGTTAATACACACGACAGGCGTGTGGGAGTTCAATCCCGGCTGTAGCCACAATAAGGAAGGAGGAGTCCTTTGTCGAGAAGATTGGTTCAGACCGTGACCAAAGGCGTCAGGGATCGGCGTCTGCCCCACACAAGAAGCTGGGTTTCTCCCGGGGAGGCCGTTTCCTGCTTCTGAGCGGTTTTGGGTCTGACCTCAGAAGACGTGTGTTAAGTGCCCCCTGAAGGTGCTCCCCCCCCCCCCCCTCCCACCCCACATAAAGCACCGGGTCCATTCGGGAACGCCGTTCCCGTTTGATCCGGGTCGAGTTTTCCGCCGGGATCCCCCCGGCACGTTCACCGCTGGTCTTCGGCTGCCGTTTCGGAAGGCCGTAGTCGGGGTGCAGAGGGCCAGATGTTCAGCCTGTCAGGTCCTGCTCAGGGCAGTCACACTGCAGTCTAAGGTAAGTGTATCTCGGGGCTGCTGTAAAACGATACCCTTGTGTGGTGGGAGCAAGGTCACTCCTGGTCGTGTTTCGGCCTGTTAACCATTCGCCGCGAACAATGCAAATAAACATGGAGTCAGCCAAAAAGTATTTTCAGTCTTTATTTATTCATTTATGGAAAAAATGAAAAGCTTTCTTCACAAATGTCTCGCCGAACTTACTGTACGCCGATCAGGTAAAATGATCAAACGGTAATGAAAGTAATATTCTTAACCAAAGTAACCAAATAAATGTATTCGTAAGTATTGTCTATTCACAGTGTGTCTTTAAATAGACTTTATTAAAAACAAGACTCGTGAAAAATGGTGGTAAAATGACAAAACTAAAAAAAAGGGCCAAGTTAAGGTTTTGCTTTAGCATTGCAGTTTTCAAATAATCACTGCTGCAGATTGTTCTAGATTATTTTGGTATTTTTGGACGCTGTTACTGTTCAAGGGGGTCTCTAATTTGCATTAAATAGGTTGCAGGACATGTAAACAGTGTAATTCAAGCTATCCAACAACTGTGATTAGGCGGTTTATAATGTAATAAATAGAAAGGCTTGTAATATTCCATTACGCTAGGCATGCAAAGTCTTGGACGTGGCTCTTTATTTTGTCTCGATGTCTGTGCATCTCTAATTTGGCTGACCCGTGCCCCACGGATCAGTGCTTGGCACCATTAAAGGTCTTCCAGGCAGCGTTAATGAGCTTCCCATAAGGGGGATGTGAGTGCCGGGACAGAAATGGCCTGTGTTTATCCAGCCTGGTGGGTCTGTCCAGGGTCACCCTGGCTTGTGTTGTCTTGGAGGTCGTCTTCTGAAGCGCCGGGTCCAGTGGTGGATCGAACAGAACCGTCGGCAGGAAGTCCGAACGACCGTTAAACTTTGACCTCACGTGCTGTCCCGCCGTTTATCAGAACATCCAGTGGATGGGAGGGGGGGGGGGGGGTGTTTTTGGATTCATGCGGACCGCTGGCGTGTATGATAATCACGGTTTCCAGCTTCTATTTATGGATGGGTCGTACGACAGCGGTCAGGGAAGTCTGGGATTGCGGCAGGGACGGGACATTGTTGACTCTGACGTCAGAAGCATTTTGGGTTTAAATGGGTTTCATGTAGAAGAGGGTGCACACACAGGCAGACAGATTCTGAGACCGTGGACATGTCTCAAAGCCACACACACACACACACACACACACACACACACACACACACACACACCTTGTGAGATTTAATTCTGTAGACCGAAGCCATTTTCAGTTAAACCAGGGATCATGCCTGGCTGACTGTATCTGTGTTGCAAACTAAACCCCATTTTGTTTAATTTTTCCACTCCCCCATGGTCCTCAAGTACCTTTCAGTGTAACGGACGAGTGAATGAATAATGGCATTCCTGCCAGCGATACAGAAGATCAGAAGGCCCAGGTACTCTCCATCTCGTACGGAGGAACCCGCTCTCACGGTTACTGTGAATACTCGTCGTAGGAGAACTCGTTTTTCAGCAGCACGGAGGCATGTTGAAAAGGCGGTCCGCCCAAAAACGCAGACTTATCCGCCGACTTCACCCCGAATCACCCAGAAGATGCGACAAGACGGTTCGCTTCTCCGACAGAGAACCGAACCGAAGCTCATGCTGGCAGACAGACACTGGAACAGAGAGTCTGGCTGGGGCCCGGGCGGGGGGGCCCGGGGGGGCCCGGGCAGGACTCCTGGCGCAGGCTGAAAGGACCGGCCGGGGGGGTGGGGGGGGGTGGTATGGAGGCGCGTGAGAGCCATCCCTCACGGTGACTCCTGGATTTCCTCCATGCGGAGCTGGCCGAGAGATAACGCACACTCGCCCGCCCGTTCCACCGCCTCATTGTCTCTGTGCTTTCAGGATCGCCGCTCCGATTGTCTCTGGGTCTCACTGATCTTTGAGCCTGATGAAGCACTTTACGCAGCACTGTCCTTTTATGAGGATGATTATGATTATTATTACTCTGATTATTACTGTTGTTTTATTATGATGATGATAATTGTTTTTATGATAATTAATATTATTACTACGATGATTATTGTTGTTTTATTATGATGATGATAATTGTTTTCATGATTATTATTATTATTACTATTGATCCTGACTAAAACCGGCAAATGTATCGTCTCACCAGATGAGATGGGGCTCAGATGTAAGCAGCCTTAATCACTCATCTTGAGTCCCTTAAACCGCTCCAGCTGTCCTCACTCCCTCCCCCCCCCCCCCTTCGTTCGGCGTTTCTCCTGTACTTTCTCTGGTAAGAAGCGGATCGCTCCGATGGGGAAAGGAGGAAAGCAGTGTGGTGTCGGTCCATGGGCAGGTACATACACCAGTCCCCCCCCGACCCTGGCTTTAGCGGCTGGTTAGCGTCTCCTGGACCGGGGCACTGGAGTTAATAGGCCGTTTGTAGTTCTGCGGGCAGGAACAACGGCCGGCTTTAACGGGGTGCCCTTTTATGGACCGCTGGGTGAGATAATCACAGGTTGGGTGCCAGATCAGGCCACACGAGTGCTGACAGATGTCCTGCGTGGGATTCAGGAGACAAGTTCGGCTTTTCTGAAAAGGCCACGGTTTATCGTCAACGTTGGTCAGGGTCTGTTTCGATTTTCAAACGCCTATATCCTGAAACCACAGGAAAAAAGTTTTTTTAAAAGATCCAAAATACTGACGGCAACCTTGAGAAGTCTTGTCTGTTGTCGGCACCAGATCTGTTACATCAGTGGCAACCATTCTACAGGGGAATTCTTTTGCTTGTTTTCCAAATCTCACTAGATTCTGAGGTAATACACACATTCCCCAAGAGTGTCATGATTATTCGGTGACTAAAAAGGCTGGTAAACGAACGAACGAACACTTTGAATCGCGTGAAGGACGCGTGCCGTCATTCGCTTGGCCGCGCGCGGCCGAAACGGCGGCCTAATTAGACGTACAAACCTGCGGCGTGTTCGGAGGGCGAGCGGGCATTTGAAATGAGCTGTGACACGTGTTCTGCATTACCTTCTGTGGACATCGTGATTCCAACCGTAAAGCATGCGGCGAAACCCAGAAGAAAGTATAATGGAACTGTGTTCTGAACCTTCCAGATGGTTCCGTGGCTAAAGTTCAAAGCTGCAGTGTTAACGGGAAAAAAAAAGAATGCCGCATTAAGCCATTAATTCGACCAATAGATTTCAAAGTAACTCACAATAATTCAGTAAAGCTGGTTATTGTAACAAAGTGAATAATACGTACGTCACATACATTTTAATAATGGACTTGTTCTCTGTTGATGTAGTACTGCAAAGCCTGCTAAATACTGTTTATAGCTTTCACAGAGACGTTTGTCACCCGCTGTTAAGCTTTTATTCTAGTGAATACTTGTCAAATTGAGCTCAACTACACGGAAAGTGAAGCTCATGGAATAGCCTCTATCTCCAGCATGGAGGGAAAAAGTTGAATCACGATCAATAGGCTTTATCACAAAGCGTTTAACCGCCCATCGAAATGTCTCTTGATGGAACAAAAGCGGCTCCAAGATACGAGGCAACTTTGCCCGTTCTGGGAAAGGCTGGCCAGTCCACAGTCCATTAACTGACATCTGGTTGCGAGAGCACCTCGGGTTTTTTTCCCGTGTGTCCTTATCGCACACCGGCACAAGTCTCTGGTGCTACCAGGCCGGCGATGGGCCCTGTTCACACGGCTGAGGCCTGCCTCACGCCACACGCTCAGACCGCGCTCCAAAGGCGACGGAAGGAGTCCGTTAAGAGAGTGCGGGTCAGAGATCGCACGGCTGGCGTTCCACGTACGCCCCGGCAATCAAACCCTCCTCAATACCTGCCTCATTCTGGGTCGCCCCTTTATTTTTTCGTCTGATGACGGGTGCTTAATGGCACACCCCGCCCTAATGGTGAGCAAGATGGCCCCCCCCTGCACCCCGCCGCAGGCAGGCTGGGGGTCGGCCTGAGGTCTGGGCTAATTTGCTGCGGGTGAAACTCGACACCCGTTTGCGGCCGCCGCTTGACAAATCTCTTCAAAGCTGCGGGGGGAAATCTATTAGCACCCCGAGGACCTTGCCTGCACTCACCCCCCCCCCCCCAAACCACCCCGTCTCCCCGCCAGGGGCTGAATACCACCACCACACACACGCACACAGGCACGGGAAAAGGGGATTTACAACGTTACCGCGCTAACGCCGGGGATTAGCGGGGGCTGTGCCGTCGCACGTGGTGTGAGTTCAACGGCCGCGCACAAAATGGCCGCCTGGCCCCCGGAGGGCCTGCAACACTGACGCTGTTGTTTTGGGCTTTTATTGTGCTCTGGGTTCGGGCGTGACAGGCCTCTCCGATAGGCGGGTGTTTTAATGGAGGTGTGCATTTTGGGGAGGGGGGGGGGTGTAGGGGGGTGACTAGGCGTTACCGGGGCGATTTAGGAGGTGGTGCTAATTGCGTGATTGGGTGCCGGTAATTGCGGTGTTTCGCTCAATCTCTTCCTCATTAATTTGGGCCAGACTGTTTAGTCTGAGTCGAGCTCGCCCGGGGACTCAGAAATGACGACAGAAGAATAGAATGAGCGTGACCCCCCCCACCACCACCACCACCACCAAACTCACGGGAGGTTTCTGGGGACTCTAATTGGAATTAAGGCTCCTGTTACAAAAGCCGAAAGCGTTAAGTCGAGTCCCGTGGAAGTTGTGTCAATGTCGGCCTTCCTGCAACTCGATATTTCTCCCAAAAAAAACGGACCGGCCCCGGTTTTCGGTTCAGCGTGACCAGATACTGTCGTTAAACGTCAAACTTTACCTCCGTACATCGAAATGAGCAAACTACATTCCCACTGTCCCAAGCCTGTTGCAAAACGTCGCACCCCGTTTGGGAGAAAACTACAGAGAGCAGCGCAAGGGGAACTTTACAGTCACTGCTTTGCTTTTAGAGGAGTAGGTGGGGTTAGAAGCTATGATGTAAGAGTGATGTAATCGAAAGCAATTTCTCCAGATTTATTCATGTCACTTTAGCCTTGCAAATCGTTATCAACACCCCCACCAAACAAAAACAAAAAAACCAGACGAGCAGCATTTTTTCCGGTATTGACCACGATCCAGGGTATTATTTTTCAATTGTAGGCTCACGCTGACTGGAAGCTTAATTGCATTTTTTCATCATTAAATCATAATTTAACTTGTAACATTTCATACACCAACAAGTAAACAATTTAAATAAAGTTTGGACATACTCATGTACATGTATGCTCATGTTGGACCAGTAATCTTGGAGCCTTTCTTAGAGTAAAGGGCTAAAATACATGAGGCCTTTCCAAAGTAATTAATAGATTTATTTTGTGATATGTCTTCTTCTTAGTGGTAGTAGTAGTAGTAGTATTCGTAGTAGTATCATTTATGCAACACAAGTGGCACGGAATATAACTGACTTCTTGGGAAAAGTGCTATCACTTTCAGGGAGGGCTTGTTATTCCTGGGGGCAGGGGTTTGAAGACACACAGACATAATCCAGACTCCCAACAGAAACTGACAGGTGGACACACACACACACACACACACACACACACACACACACAGAAGAGCAGGGGCGCAGTAGCCACCTGCCCAGCACCCCCGCCCGCCTGCCCGCCCCCCAGCGATGACAGAGGCCCACCCCGGAACGGAAAGGTGACGACACCATCCTGCCCCTAAAGATTCACCCAAACCTACACCTCAAAACAAACAGAGAGATGCGCCGACATCACAAACGCCGTTAGCACCGTGGGTTCACTGCCTCCCTCGTGCCCCCGATGGCGGGAAACATCACTTTCCTCCCGTCTGTCGACAGCTCGGCGAAGCGGTGCTCCAACAGGGCTCAGCTGCCTCATTCCGCTGACCCTTCTGAAAGGATGTTTTGTTGACAGTTGCGACTGGGGGTGTCCGAAAGGCCGGTCCAGTTCCGTCCTTGTACAACCGTCACGTCTAAATACACCCTCGGGTTACAGCTCAAGACACTTCCCTTTATTAAATTAGACCGAGAAGATTCGCCATTGCAACCCCATTTTCAAATAAACAATAAATGTTCTTCGCCCTTCAGACTGACCCTGACTTCAAGATTCACATAATCGTTTTACTTTCATCCCTGTCCAAATGTATAAATCCACCTCGGCCAGAAAATCCCATTCTGCTTCTCTTAGTCAGGAGTGAAATAGCCAGCCTGGGATCACTTTTTGATTAAATTGTTTTTATTATGTTGTAATTACATTTTAATGTGCGGGCTTAAATCCCATAGCTGGAGACACACACACACAAACACACACACACACACACACACACACACACACACACACTCTCTCACTCTCTCTCTCTCACACACACACACACACACGCTCTCTCTCTCTCTCTCTCTCTCTCTCTCACACACACACACACACTCTCTCTCACTCTCTCTCTCTCTCTCTATCTCACACACACACACACACACACACACACACACACTCTCTCTCTCTCTCTCTCTCTCTCTCTCACACACACACTCTCTCTCTCACACTCTCTCTCTCTCTCTCACACATACACACTCTCTCACTCTCTCGCTCTCTCTCTCTCTCTCTCTCTCACACTCACACACACACACACACACACAAATGTCCAGGATATTTGAGGAGGAATCCTCTGATCCTTAACAGGGATGGCATGCATCCGGTGGAGAGGCTGATACAAGTTTAATGATTCTCCTGCAGTGGATTGAACAGTAATTAGACAAAACCCAGATTCTGTACAGAGGCCGTTGTGCCAGCGCCCATTCCCAGTGCAGGGATATTTCAGCACTCCCCATATTAAATTGGCACGCTGCGCGGGGTGTTTTAAAACGATGGGATGCGCAGCGATGGGAGACTTTAACAGTTTAAGTTCTGCTGAGACGGGGAAAATCCTCATCTGGCTTCAAGGCGCGGAGCCTCGGTGAAATGTCTTTGCTGAAATTTGTGCCAAAAAGGGGGCCATCGCATCGAAACGCTTTAATCTTCAGACGTGACTCCACCGCGCTGATGACGAGCAGCGCCGTCTCTCGCAGACGCTCGCGCCCGGTCGGCTCGCGATTCGCCGCTCCGCGTCTCTGTAACGTTAAAAAAAAAAAGCCGCTCTCCCCTCCGTAACGCGAACACTCTCCCTTCCCCAAATCGCCTGGATCAATAAATAAAAGCCCCGCGTCTGGGTTTCATTTGGGCCTGTGTTTTCCCCTCTGAATCTCTGGAGGACACTTACCAGGCCCCTGTTAATGGTCAAAGTGTGGGTTCCAGTGAAATAACGAACTGGCTGGTTCTCCGCGGGGCCCGGGCTCCGGACCCGGGGAACACTTAGCCAAACAGGCCACGGGGCGTGCTCTCTAATTGGACTGCGTCCAGGTGCATCCGTAGCGTGGTTCACTGATCGTTTCTCCAGCTGACCACGACACAGTCACATCCACACTAGACTACGGTTGTCAGACAAATTGCATTTAGAAGGTATGAGAAAAATAATACTGCAATTTTTACCCTAGTCATGTTACTTCGTGTGGGTTTGCAAGGCAAAGCTGATGTCATCTGCCCTGTAACACTGATATTTTGGCGTCAGTCAGAGATTAAATGAATAGCAGCCAGTTAGTGACATGCTTTTTTGTGCGCTGTTTCCAGCTCTGCTCTTGAGGGCAATCCTGGCTTTGTGATTGACTGTCATAAAAGATGAAATGCATTCAGGCTAAAGTAATGTATTTGTTGTACATTTTTCATAATCTAGCAGACTTATACATGTTTTTTCCACCATGCATGAAATATTTGCCCCCAATTTCCTAATCACACTTAGAGACACATATGAACTACCAGGTCATAATTGGTGTATCTCACTATTCACATTGAAAATCACTTCAGTAAGCTTGTCTGTTTTAAGCATTAACCAAAGTATATTGATCTTAGATGGGTGCTTGTGATGTTTGCCATCTGCAGATGGCAAATCTATGGGCTTTTTTGAAGACAGATCTCGGTCAGGTTAGACATGCATATAGAGCCATCAATGTTCAATATTTGGCCAAAAACAAAAAAATGTAAAAACAAAAATGTACCCAATACTTGGATCACTGGCCAAGTTGTTGGCTCCTCTGGGGACATCAGCATGTTTCCGTGCACTGCCTGGCTGAGAACGGTATGTTATCAGCCCACCTCCACCTATGTAAAAACATTCATAGTTTGAAACCGAGAAGGCATCCTAACTTTTACTTCTGGGAAATACAGTTGGATGCAGACAGCGCTAATTTGTCTGACCACCAACAGAAGAAAGAAAATGCGCTGTGTCACGAACAGGCTATCACCTTCTGCCAGGCTAACAACCGTCACTAAAGGAAATGACACGCAACTGGTCAAACATTTCACCTCTCGGTGAAATGGCCCCTCGTTAGATAATAAATAAACACGCCGCTTGTTTGAAGCTCCGGGCGAAGCGGGGTAGAGTTCCCTTTAAGTGCCGTTGCTGCGGGGGAGGGGGGAAACGGTGTGATAGTCATTTTAGGGGCTGAACAACGGACAGGTCCCTTTCCAGTTAGTGGGTATCTTTGCTGTAGTGCGGACATTTCGGTTAATTACACAAGCTAATGGTGATATCCGTCCTTATAAGCAGACGTAACGCGCGGGCAAACTCAGTCATTTTCCCGAGCTCGGAGTATCTTCTACGAAAGCGATAATCATGTGGATTTACAAGGCGCTGCTGTGTGTCACTCTTGTAGTTTACTCAGGTAAGTTGATGTGGGCTTTTGTTGGAATCGTGATGCGTTACCTTTCTGAGAAATTAACGTATTAAGCCCACTGCGTCAAACTGCAGAGATTGAGCTGTTGAGATTGTACACCTGCAGGTCTGTTCAACGCATATGATGTATTAATAGAACTTTGCGGCATAATGTATTGATGCTTTTATCCGTTTATGCCTTGCATGGTTTTGTGAGGATGTTTTGTCTTTCTGTGTTTATTTCATCCTTGAAATGTGTTCCACATGCAAGTAAATATTTATTAGCGAGGAAAATAATCAAAGGTTCGTATTTACAAAAATAACCAACTTATTTCAAGAGCTCCCCAACAACCATGCTGACTTCTGATCTGAATTATGAATTGATTCAATTATGATTGCTTAATTTGACAAGAATTTGACGTTTTCTGATGTACCAGCATCTTTGCGCTTCGTACTTGGGCTGAGCTTCTAATACAAATGAAAAGCTTCGACCCTTCTTGTCAGTCCGCGTAGTTATTCAAGCCCTCACTGGCGTGCAATGAAATCCCTTGCAACAGAATGTCAAATTACTGTCTTGCAACGGTCTGTCAGACTTTGAAATCAAAATTAAAATAAAAGCGTGCAGTCACAAAGAAACGCCTATCTCAAAAGAACTGAAATGCTTAAGACATATTTCAGAATCGCCTACATTTTACTCCGGTATTATCGTCAAGCAATGTCACATTTGAACTGGTTTAATGTTTAATTCCGAAGACTTGTTTCTTCGACCGAAGAGGCTCTTGGAGATAGCCTACAGGCTGTCAATGCAGCCGGGTCGTTTAGCTGTCCGTGGAGTAAGCTGGCTACTGTGGGCTACGGGAAAGTATGCATTTGTTTACTTTGGACTTTCCGAAAGCGTAGTCTATGAATTAAGTATGACTTACTGAAACATGTGCTATATAATTCAACTCACCTCCGACAGTGAACCGCAGCCGTAGAATCTGCTAGCCTACGGCTTCATCGGAACCATTTCAAATTTCTAACGGAATGCGCTGGTGCCAGGCAGGGAAGCATCTGTGTGCCGCGGAATCACGGCGCATCCTCCTGCAAGCGTTATCTTGTCAAGTTAGCGTGTTTATATGAACCAATGCGTCAATTTCGCGACTGTTGCCGATATTAATATGCAAAAGCAATAAAGTTTGTTATTTTTGCTTGTTTTGTATCGTAGGTTCGCTTGCGTGAGACGAGGGTACTGAAAACGCGCAGCCGTGCGTAATGCGCTAGTCTCTGAACTTCAAAGCTGCAGATAATTGAACTAATTGCGGGAGGAGTGAATATTGTGAAACTGTCCTTTAACCTTTTGAGAGTTGTAGCCTATGAAAAGAGCAATGTGTCGTGCGAGTTCGAGGCCCCGGGCTCGTGCGACAATGAATTTACAAGCTCAGGAGAGAGAAGGGAAAACAAGACGCTCAAGTTGTTTCCAGGATGTCCTGGAGTGAAGAGGTCAATAAGCCTGTTCACTTGTTCACCCCCCTCCCGAGGGTGACTCCAGATGAGTTATTACCGAGTAACAAGATGGATGGCTCTACTTTTCAACATCAAATTAAATTTGGCCCTCCTTTAAAGCACAGATGAAAAGCACTTTTTTTTTTTTTTTGGCTTGCAGCGTACTGGGAAACGCTCCGCAGATAACTGCAAAAAAACACAATAAGTGTGTCTTAAGTTCCGGAATAGGAAAGAAAAAAAAAACGTCAAATGGTTCGATTCGTCTCGGTCCTATTCTTCTGTTCAGAGGGTGGAGGCAGGTTGTGTCCACATTCCGGAACTGGCGTTTGAATTAAATTGAATACGATCACTTAATAAAACATCAGAAGATGTAAACGTTAAGAGGGGTATGATTTATGTAAGCAACGTTTCCAGGTTAAGCTTCGGGTACCGCCGGCGTTCGTTTGATGTGCGAAGGGGTGTGTGTGTTACGTTGGACGCTCTTATCCTTTTCCTGTCTCGTGCTGCAGCGAGCAAGCGGAACTTTCTTCAGGACTACCAGAAGACTGACGGAGCTCGCCTGGTCAGGTCGAACAGTGCCCACCTGACCAAGAGCAGGGCTCTGAGTGATGAGGCCAGGTGCGCCCGGAGGTGTAGCAGGGGCAAGAGAATGCCCTTTACCTGCAGGTATGTGCGCTTGCGTAAGGGGGAAACCTCCCTGCAACCCTCCCCCACCCCCTGCCTTCAATGTGTGCTGAGACACGATGTGGGGAAAAATGTGTTTTCTTAACAGCCATCTGGTATACGCAGTGTTAAATGAGGTAGTACGTGACCTCTGGAGGTGTCTTGAGGTTCTCAAAGGTCATCTGTGGCCATTGACGTCGCTGTATATCATGGCATATGCAAACATGGGGCGACATTGGCTCAGGCGGTAAGAGCAGTCGTCTCATTGGCTCAGGCGGTAAGAGCAGTCGTCTCATTGGCTCAGGCGGTAAGAGCAGTCGTCTCATTGGCTCAGGCAGTAAGAGCAGTCGTCTAGCAGTCGGAGGGTTGCCGGTTCGATCCCCACCCTTGCTGTGTCGAAGTGTCCCTGAGCAAGGCACCTAACCCCCAAATGCTCCTGACGAGCTGGTCGGTGCCTTGCATGGCAGCCAATTGCCGTCGGTGTGTGAGTGTGTATAAATGGGTGAATCAGAAGCATCATTTGTACGGTGCTTTGGATAAAGGCGCTATATAAATGCTCCTTTAAGACCTATGAATACTGCAGGGAGTACGATTTATTGAGGGCTGAATCCATTTCTGCTCTTTATGCCAAGTTCTCCTTTGATCCTGTGATTATTTAATCAGTCCTATCATTCACACCACCCCCTATTTTATCTGTGTTTTTTATAAACGACTGAATCATACCTAAAGATCATTTCTTGTCTCTGCTACGGGTACACGATAGCCGAACCTTTTCAGGATTTTGTGCCAATTTCTGCTCTTATTATTTTATTGGCTCATCATATCTTGATGTGGCATTAGTATGGGTGCCAGCTACAGTTACAGACTGCAAGTGTATCCAAAAAGACTTTACCCTTCTCAAATGCAGGAATGAACCGGCGTAGGTTATAGAGCTGTCAGAAAACAACAAAAAAACTGCATGTCGACCGGCCCTCCAGGACCAGAGTTGTTGTACACCCCTGACCTAAAAGAAACGTTTTACTCGATGTCCAGTCTACAAGTGAACCACCATTGGTGCACAGTCGATAAGTAATTCGTTATTTGAGCCAGGTTGCCAATGGAAATGAAAGCTAGCTTTTACATCTTCCCTCCAAGAACAGATTACCCGATACGCATTTCATCCACGTTCTTTAAACGAGGGATAGTCGAATCTAATTCTCGAATCCGAGTCTAGCCCTGGTTTTCTGTCCTCCTGGGTAATTAACTGAACTATTAGTGCTACTGACAGTCTGGCCAAGGGAAACCAGCAGTTCTGGGCCTATGAGGAACCGGGCTGTAAACATTCAGCACAATCCTTGTTTCCATATCGAAGACGTCATTGTCACAAATGAGTCCTTTTTTAAAAATCTGTCATGCTGTGGTCAGCTGATGAAATGACCCCTTTGGAACGGATGAAACATTAGATTTTTCGGACTTTTTAATCCAGAGCGACTTACATTTTGATTAGACTAAGCAAGAGACGTGGGGTTAAGGGCCTTGCTCAAGGGCCCAACAGCTGTGCAGATCTGATTGTGGGGAATCAAAACCACCCAGTCATGTACCTTAACCACTAGGCTACAGGCTCTGAACCACTTTCAGATTTTTTGCACCTTTTGTGCCTTCATACCTTTGTACAGGCATCGTGTTGGCGCAGAGTTAGAACCAGGTGTCTGCAATAACCATTGCAGGGCTTTCTGCTTGATGTGCTGCGCTTGATTGATTGGGCTGTTTATTAGGAGCAGTGTCTTGAGCGAGTGCGCAGATGCGTGTGAAATCAGAAAATCACCACGGCCCCCTAAAGGATGGAAAAGCCCTTTCCTGCTGAATACAAATGATCCGATCAGCGCATCGCTGGATGCAGTGGACCTGGGCGTCCTCCCAACAGAGAAACACTTTTACCGAACACGTCCGTCTCAAATTATTCAAGGTACTAATGTGTGAGCCAGGAGCGGTTGGGGCCAAACACGTTGCAAACATATTTCAGGCTCGATGTTTTCAGAAGCTGAAATGTATGTCGTAATGGAGGATATTGTGGATCGCCAAAACCAAATCACGTTGTCTGCTTTTTCTTGCGTAGTTAAAAAATAGATACCCCTAGTTAGTGTAACGGTCTGTAAATGTGGTCACACTATACAATTGATGCTTCACCATTCACACACACACTCACACACCAACGGCAATTGGCTGCCATGCAAGGCACCAACCAGCTCATCAGGAGCATTTGGGGGTTAGGTGTCTTGCTCAGAGACACTTCGACACAGCCCTCCGACTGCCAGACGACTGCTCTTACCTACCGAGCCAATGAGACGACTGCTCTTACCACCTGAGCCAATGTTGCCCAATAATCTACAATCAATCTCTAATCGATCAAGTGCAGAATAACAGTGAAAACCAGCCTCCAGGCCTTGGGTCTCAGATCCCTGGTGCTCGTGTGCATGTCATTTATTTGCAAGACTATCCCTATACAGTGCAGTCCGTAAGTATTTCGACAGTGGTACAATTTCGGTACTTTTTGGCTCTGAGCTCCAGCACGTTGCATTTGCATATGAGGTTAAAGTGCAGACTGTCACCTTTAATTTGAGGGTATGTATATTCCGTATTGGCTGAGCCATGTGGTAATTAAACATCTCTTTATACGTAGTCAGCTTATCAGATGTTTCTGATTAGTCGGGCGTATTCAGTCACTTACTTGTTCGAGGTATAAGAAAGCTTTCAGTATCTAGTCTTGATTCTACACTTCTGATTGCCTTTGAAGTCTGTTGTTGGCATTTGGCAATATCCGGCCCTATGGGTTGTGCCAAGGAAAGTCAAGGAAGAGAAGCAGAGAAATAAAAAAAATTAAAAACGTCAGAGACGTACACCAAACGATAGGCTGACAGGTGAAAGTTGACAGTGAAATGGCTCGGAGTATCTCTAGATAAGGGCCCTCTCAACAGTTTTGTCTTTTGTCCCATTCCTGTGTCTCCCAGTTTGCAGAGCCATCTGCAAGTACGCGGTCATTGACAAGCTCAATTGTTTTTTTTTTTTTTTTTTACAATGTGTTTTTTTTCGCACCAAATCATGTTATGACTAACACCGTTTCATGACTTCTGGAGGTTTCACACCTGTGATGTAACCCACTTCCCATAATTCCACAGGGCGTTCTACTTTGACCAGAAAAACAGGAAATGCCACTGGCTGTCCTTCGACAGCCACACGCCCGGCGTTCAGACGGAGCACGATTTCAACTTTGACCTCTACGAGAAGAAAGGTGAATGTTATCACCGACTTGTCGCGAGTCATATCTAAACACGGGATCCTTTGTGCTCGTTTCCTCCCCTTATCTTCTAATTGCTGTCCTTGTCTGTGTAGCCAAGAATGTTTTATACGGTCGTACGCCTTTCCCCGTTGAAGATCTTTGACCAAGTGGTAATGATTCCATGTGTGTGTGTCAACCAAAAATGTGCAACTTGAGATTCAAGCCCTTTCTAAGTAATTTCATTCAATAACTAATTGCTGTGATGTTGGATCTTGGTAACTCCTCACTTAGCAAATTCTCATTTTTAGTTTGATTTAGGAATTCCGCTTTGTGTCGAGGTTCTGCAGAGGTTCTGCAGACTTCAATTCCCAGAGGGCCACAGTGTCCGTTGAGTTCCGGCGTGTCTCATTCCTAAACCCTGTATGGTGTGAGGTCACAAATGTGCTCAGCGTGTTCTTAACCGAACATTCTAATGCTGATGTCGCAATCGCTACTGGCGTTTGAACGCGATGAAAGTTCTAGAAGAAATAGAAGAATAGCAGACACCGTGGCTCTCTCCGGTTCTTGACTCTGACACCCCCGTGATGTGTACGATGTGAGTTTAGACTAATTGTTTAAATGGCGGTGTGTGTGTGTGTGTTTTTTTTTTTCCGTAGACTACGTGAAGCAGTGCATCACGGGCACTGGGCAGAGCTACAAGGGGACGCAGTCCGTCACGAAATCCGGCGTGAGGTGCCAAACCTGGGCGTCCACCATGCCCCACGAGCACAAGTGAGCCTTCCTTCCTCTCGTCATTGTGCTGCGCTGTTTCACAGCTCTGCTCTTCCTCTGCCTCGACCCCCAGGGCCCTGAACTGGGAACGCACTCTGATACCGTCCTTCAGAGAACAGGCCATGTCCCCCCAGCAATGCTAGCCTTTTTACCTACCGCTAAAGTGTACTGTGCCTACTGCTTAAGTTTGCCCAATAGCTAAATTGTGTCTAGAACTGTATCAAGCCTGGTGTTGAAAACCCCCCAGTGTTTCAGTGACATAGATGAAGCACTATTTGGTTGTGTTGGGTCATATTGTAAAGTTGTGGTCTTAAGTCAGATTCTGTCTTTATATCGCAGCACTTTAATGGTCTTGAGACTGTCATTGGTGTAGTTTTTGTTTTATTTTTTGTGGCAGTTTGAGGGTTAACGCGCGTATAAGGTTCGTAACTCAAAAGCATTCGGCCGCCGTAGCAGTGCGGTCCGCCCCCAGGTATTCGAGCGAAGTGGCGAAGTGGATGTAGGATAATCACACGTCTGTCTGAGAACACGTGTGAGTGTGTGCCTCGACCGAATCCACGTTCTCGGATGCCCAATGGGGAAAGAATGAGTAAATTCGAGAATTAATTAAAACTACATTTCCCCTGGTGTTTGGATTGGATAACGATCACGATCGCCCTTCGCAGTGGGTGAGACTCCCCACAGACAGACGGGAGGAGTCTGAACAGAGAGCACACAGCGTCTCTTCCTGAAGTGGCTCCCACGTCAGGCTCGGCTAACGAGGCTAATTAATGGCTTGCAGTTGGACCTCCTCGGTCCAATCAGGGGATCAAGCAGGATTACCGAGTTACCTGGATACCTGCACAGAGTAAAACCCACAAAGCAGGATTATGGATTTAGCTGGATACCTGCGCAGAGTAAAACCCACAAAGCAGGATTATGGAGTTAGCTGGATACCTGCACAGAGTAAAACCCACAAAGCAGGATTATGGAGTTAGCTGGATACCTGCACAGAGTAAAACCCGGAACAGCTCTTTTTACGTCAGTCCGTGTTCCAGATTCAGGAGGGTTCCAGGTTTTTACCCGGTGCAGTTAACCGGCTAACTCCATAATCCTGCTTTGTGGGTGTTACTCTGGGCAGTTAACCGGCTAACTCCATAATCCTGCTTTGTGGGTTTTACTCTGTGCAGTTACCCAGCTAACTCAGTAATCGTGCTTTGTGGGTTTTACTCTGTGCAGTTATCCAGCTAACTTGGTAATCCTGCTTTGTGGGTTTTACTCTGTGCCGGTATCCAGCTAACTCAGTAATCCTGCTTTGTGGGTTTTACTCTGGGCAGTTAACCGGCCAACTCTGTAATCCTGCTTTGTGGGTTTTACTCTGGACAGTTAACCGGCTAACTCTGTAATCCTGCTTTGTGGGTTTTACTCTGTGCAGTTATCCGGCTAACTCAGTAATCCTGCTTTGTGGGTTTTACTCTGTGCAGTTATCCGGCTAACTCAGTAATCCTGCTTTGTGGGTTTTACTCTGTGCAGTTATCCAGCTAACTCAGTAATCCTGCTTTGTGAAACCGGGCCTTGGCCCATCACTGCAGTGCACCAGCCATGCAGCGAGCACGGTAGCATGGCTAGCCGGTAGCATGGCTAGCCGGTAGCCGCGGCGCACATCTGCCCGTCTGCATAAGCCCGGATCGCCGTACCGTGCAGGGCTCGGATAGGGTTTCGGGGGGGGGGGGGGGGGAGGATATGTTACTGACAGGCGGCTGATATATTCAGGAAAGGAAACAGGCTAGTGTAAATGATACTGTAGGCCCGTGCGAGGGGAATACGCGCTAAGTAGTCGAACCGCACTTGAGTTACGGCGCGGCCAAGCCAAGAGCGCTAGATAGCAGAGCCCGCAGGCTCTCGAGGAGCTCGACGGTGCGCCAGGAGTTCATTAGCGGTCCGAAGCCAGCCAAGCATCGCTTGTTTGTTATGAGTCTCTGTTCGATGGGGGACTGGAGAGGGGGGGGCTGTAATACCCAGAAGTCTGAAGATTAATGGTCCCGAATCATGGTTTGTACGTCTTCCAGTTGTTCGCATAAAGCTGCAGACGTTAGACGAAAATGTCCGCTCTCTCCCCCTCCCTCCTCCCCCCTCTCTGCTGAGAGACCTCGCTTTCCCTCGCCGATTTTGATCGCGCTGGCAGTTCACCGACTTTCCCTTTCTGCTCCCGGTTTGTCTGTGCGTTCCCCCCTTGTCGTCGGAACGTGTAGCCGCTGTGTGAAAGCGCTAAGCTTCCCGCGCCCGCTACGCCGCAACGTGCTAACTGCGGTCGCGTGCGTACGCGCCCGGCCACATCCGGAGGAGCTTGTTACGGCTATTAATCGGACTTAATGAAGTAAGTTGGCTTCTGCTCCGTGTCCTTTAAAGAGAAAAAGATGGAGAAAACAACGTAAGGAGGGAATCATTATTCAGGAATCCTTTCATTTCCAGTTTAATCCAGCAAATGTCAGCAAGATAGCCCCAAAGGTAATCCCTTTTTTTTTTTCCTGACGGCCGCCGGCTGTAAATTTGTAAATCTGTAACTGGCACACAAACTTTTAGTTCGTAGTATTCTTCCATAAAACCAATACGGAGGCAATTTCTAGCGATTCATAAAAATAGCTGCAATATTCTGAGCAAGCACGCTTAAAGCTTGAAGGTCACTATGTCTGCAACACAACTTTTGAAGAAGTATAACAGCATTCTTACATCTAGCAACTTTATTGCAACCATTGCCCTGGATCCAAAGGTTACATTCCTGTATATGGGTGGATATCTATATGGATGACAACAGAGAGGGCAAATCATTATTTTATGCGCATCATATAAGGAAGACAACAACCAAAGTAGAAAGGAGTGAGTTTGCGTGATGTTTTTTTGGTACCATATTAATATACAGCCTACAGAGGAAATTCCACGATTAGAATAGCAATCCAAAGCTTATGTTCGGTCCTGATTGATGAGATATGCCTTTGAATACGTGTTTTTTTTTTCAGCTTCTGAAGAATAACTCAAATTACAGAACTGGGCTCTCCCTGCTGTTCGTTGAGCGTGGCTTTTCTTGTGGTCAGATATTTATGGCAGTCTCTGTACAAAGTCTTTAAATCACGACACATAACAACAGTCCTGGGTGTCACTCTCAATAAGCACCCCTCGTGTAAAAACCAGTTATGACCAGCTTGAAATGACCAGCTACCAGCTCTTTCAAAAGATTACTTGAGCTGGTCTGAATGGGTCAACCAGCTAACAGTCATTTTAAAACCTAGTTTGAGCTGGTCAAACCATGTTGAGTATGGAGCAGGTCTGAACTTCCCAACCAGCTACCAGCTGTTTCAAAACCTTGCTTGAGCTGGTCAAACCATGTTGAGTAAGGAGGTGGTCTGAACTACTCAACCAGCTTCCAGCTGTTTCAAAACCTAGCTTGACCTGGTCAGACTATGTAGAGTAAGGAGCTGGTCTGAACTGGTCAACCAGCTACCAGCTGTTTCAAAACCTAGCTTGAGCTGTTTCTTTGAGCAGGGAATCCCTCCAGCGCTGATACTGTTGACGCGGTTTCCGTGCAGTCTTTGAGCTGCCGTCGAACGTCAGAAACATCGAGCTAAAGGGCCCGACCCTCCTGCTGGTGCGGCTGGGCTGGCTGGCTGGGTCTCAGGCTCCGTGTCTGCTGGCTGGTTCCTCACGCAGGTACCTGCACGTCAGGGACCGGAAGAAGGACCTGGTGGAGAACTACTGCCGTAACCCGGACAACGAGACCACGGGACCCTGGTGTTTCACCGTGGACCCCGACCTCCGCCACGAGACCTGTGCCGTGCCCCAGTGCTCTGACGGTATGGCCCCATCACAACAACAACAATAATAATAATAATAATAATAATAATAATAATGCTAACTTTATTATTCAGCTGACGCTTTTGTCCAAAGTGACTGACAGTTGATTAGACTAAGCAGGGGACAATCCCCCCCCGGAGCAATGCGGGGTCACGGAAGGCCTGCTGAGGGCCTGAAGCAGCAGCTGTACTGATCTTATTGTGGCTACACATTCCGGATTGCAGTCAAGCACCTTAGCCAAGAAATATATATGGACAACTCTAACATTGACCCTGGTTCACGTCACACCTTAAATGGTAAATGGTTGGAATTTATATAGCGCCTTTATCCAAAGCGCTGTACAATTAATGCTTCTCATTCACCCATTCATACACACACTCACACACTGACGGCGATTGGCTGCCATGCAAGGCCCCGACCAGCTCGTCAGGAGCATTTGGGGGTTAGGTGTCTTGCTCAGGCACACTTCGACACAGCCCAGGCGGGGGATCGAACCGGCAACCCTCCGACTGCCAGACGACTGCTCTTACTGCCTGAGCCATGTCGCCCCCCTTAGATTTACTTAAGAAAGACACCAGCAGAAAGGTTTTTGGAACAGGTTGTGAATCTAATCATTCAATCTTTGAAGAAAAGGGTTGAAGGTGATTTAGAGTAGAGTAGAAGATAAGAGTAAGTCTTAAGATAAGTCAGACCAAGGTAAGAGTAAGAGTCTGTAACTTTTACAGCTTTCAATGATGAAATGACATGAGAAGTCCCCCCTTAATATCCACTCATCAAAAGTCACAGGCACACATATCGGCCAGAAAAGAAAAGTAGAAAAGTAGAACTTTTTTGCTTTTTAGGTTTTTCTGGAAGCAAGCGCACTGCGTTTTAGAATCCAGGCCAAATTGGAGAGATTCAATATTTTTGGGGGTAAATCAGAATGGGGCTTGGTACCTCCATGTTCCCAGGGGAAATTAACTAGACGGGTGCTCTGAGGGGTGAGAAAAAGAGCATCGATTTCCCCTGATTGCATTCACACGCCCAATAAGAAAGAACTTGCAGAGTATTCGATTGATCTGAGCCTGCAGAAAGTGATTATTTTTGAAGCGAGTGTCAGAACCCCTCCTGGTTTTTATCTCCAAGCTTTGGCAGAGGGACACTTGGCAAGTTTAATAAATTAGTTTCCCATAATCAAGATATAAATCAAGGGCTTTCGCGAGAATCTCCCGGTACAGACATCTGTTTTTAGTATTTCCACTGCTTTTAAAATGGCCGCCTGTCTGTGCCATAATGAGTCATAACAGAAGAAGAAGAAGAAGAAGAAGAAGAAGAGATGCTTGGAGGAAGTGGCTGTGCTATATCTATGGTTCATGGAATAAAGCTTTTACAGTTTTCACTGTGCCAAGGTGGATTTGACAGTGCACTGTACACTGGATTCTCATTCCCCACAAACGGAATAGTTCATTAAATACCCAGCTCTATAAATCGTTAATATGAACAGATTTCATAGATTACGGAGATATCGGAATCAGTCATCCTTTGCCTGTAAAATAACCTTGGGATGGCATAAGCCAAAAAAAAAATCTATGGGTGACAAAGGCAAGGCAAAGTTCCAATGGTGACATGGGACAGTTTTACACAGAAAAACAAATAAACTGTATAAAATATATAAATATATTTATATATCAATTATAGTACTGTAATTGCCATACCTTTTCACCTTTTAATATATTAACTATTAACCAAATTACCATAACTCCAAAAATCCTTATCCTCAATTTATGCTACTGTATGGTTTCAGAAAAGAATTCTGCTATTGATAATATTCGCCTGGTAAAATGTCTCGCTTAATTTGCAAGCAAGACTCACCGTTCTTACCGTTCTGACTATATATTATGTGTAAAGCCATATTTTTGGTGAGCAGGGAGACAGAATGCATCTCATGTGTCACTGTTATATATCGTGTAAGAGGAAAATTATATGTATACAGAGTACAGCACGGCACCAGTGCTGTAGTGCATTCTGACCTCCCGAAGTCTGTACATGTCTCCCACTGTGAAATGAGGTCACACGGCAGACCACACATACAAAGTCCCGGGCAGCTGCTGAGTGTTACTCCCGCTTCCTGCTCCGAGCCTGATATCCAGAGTTCTAAATGTAGTTTTTTTCCGCCTTCTTCCTGTCTGCAGTGGTATGCATGAAATGCAACGGGGAGGACTACAGGGGGCCCATGGACCGCACCGAGAGCGGGAAGGAGTGCCAGCGATGGGACCTGATGGAGCCGCACAGGCACCCCTTCCACCCTAAAAGGTACAGTACGGCACCCAAAAGGGTACAGTAGGCCGCCCGGAAAGGTGCAGGAGCCCACCTGCGAGGCCTAAGATATGGTGTTTGGCCTGTTTTCAAAACTCAACCCACTTCGTTCTGGACCCGACAGAGACTGAGGGCTAGAGGACTTTACTGCTGCCAGATACCAGGGTCACGGTTAAAATGTACAAAAACGAAGTGAAACATCTGTGAAAACGAGTAATATCCTTGCAAACCCTGCATGCTTTAAAGCATAGGCCTACGTCATTATTGGTTCAGGATGCACCCCCAGACACACGCACCAAACGGGAGCAAGCGTACCTCGTAGCCCGTTGTAAAACAATGCACACCGTTGGGAGAAAACATGTCGCTCAACACAGAAAGCGTAGCAAAAACCTAAAGCCGTGAAACATCGACTATTTCGCTTCGCCTCTCTGCGGTCGAATGGCTCCAGCGTGTCACGCATTGCTGTAAGGTGAGCTTGTTCTTTTTTCCGTTCCAAAGACAAAATGTGAACTTTCAATATTGAGTTGCCTGCTGCTACATTCATAAACTCGCGGGTTACAGGGCAAGAAAACAGCTTCCAAGAAAGTGCATTTGATACTCCCGCCCCGGCCTGTCGCGGCGGAGTGAGAGATTTGGCCTGCACCTCTGAAAGTATTCGAGCTGAACTACAGCCCTGTCCGGCGTTGATCAAACGCGAACGGTGATCTCATCCACGGTGCCATATGCTACGCGTCACCTTAACAAGCCGCAGGTTTCAAAGAGCCTCCCGAGCAACGCGCCCGTTCAGGTTCACCCGGAGACCGATATCTGTTTATCTCACGGCTGTCAGTGGAATGAACTGTAAAGTAAACAAGGTACGGAACGGACATCTTTTTATTCTCTTATCAAAGGGAGAGATCGGGGGGGTGTTGGGGCCGGTTCTGAAGAGGGCCGGTTTGGGGCCGGGCTTTTGTTCTGGGCCAGCCGCGTGACTGCGGCACCTGATTCACATAATTAACTAATCGTGGTCTTCAATCAAGATATTTAAGTGGAATCAGGTGTCTTAAGATAAAAACCTACACCTAAGGCCTTTTTCAGATAAAATTGGACACCTCTGTAAAAAATGAAAGAGATGGACATGGGAAAAAGGAAAAAATTTAAAATGTATCCAAGAAAACGTAATAACTAATATTTCTTAAGGAGTATTATTTGATGCTGTAAATTTTTTTCCAGTTAGAACTGCATCGAAATTGGCAGAAACTGTACGGAAATAATTTGGTGGATTTTTTATTTATTTTTATTGCTCTGACATCACATAGAAAGTTCCGCTCCAAACAGATGGACAACAAACGCGTTATTAATGCCTGTAGCTGCTTGACTTAGCATGCCGTAAGCCTTAATTTCTGCACAGTAATGCACACGCAACAACTGGACGTGCCAATTCCAGCGAATGTTTTTGATTATTTCTTTTCCTCCAGGTCTTGAAAAGCAATGAAGCAACTAGAATTTGCTAGTTTTTGTGTCCTTCCAGTCCGGTTTAGTACCCGATCTTCCTTCATAAATGTGCAGTCTTTCATGCACATATTCTGCACATATTCTGCACACATAGGCTATTTTAGTCCCCTATATGATTTAAAAATATATTCTGCAAATATAAATGATCAATTCTTTTTACGTCCCAGCAGTGATATTTGTTTATTTTTCATCTTTTCTGCGCACTGTAAGATGGGCATAATTCTGTAAACTTTGTTCGTTGTGTAAAACGGCACTGTTTGATCCCGAGTATTTTTGTTTGTGTGTGTGTGTGATGCACCAGGGAGTATTGGCATTTCTGCATGATCCCCATCCCCCTGTGTGTGTCTGCCTGTCTGTGTGAAATGAAACGAGACTCTGTGACCAGTGTGTGTTCAATCTGGGCAGTCTTGAAAAGCAATGAAGCATTACATCCGAGATATTACCAGCTTTTTTTTCCAGTCGCAGCGCGATCGGTGGGATTGGCAAAAGCGCAATCGCACCGCGCCGTCAATGTTCGGTTGGATGTTTGGCTAACAGATTGAGACGGATGGCTGACCTCCGCGGCTTAACGCCCTCCAGATGTGTCGGCCCGGCAACGGTTTCCGCCGGCGACGTGTTCGCCGGGCGACGTCACCGCCCGCGCGGTTAATGAGGGCGGATGGGCTGAGAGTGTGATTTTCGCGGCGAGAGCCAGGCTGGGAGTGTCGCTGTGAGCTTGTGGGCTAGCCTCTCAGCCGCTACATCTCCGCCGGAGATTTCGTTATTTCCTCGCCCGTACGGCTGCCAGGTTTTTAGTAATCCCGGCCTTGGTGTATACACGGCCCACCCCACCTCGGTGTCTGCTTTCTGCTCACGAGGAACTCCCTCCGACCGGCGCACGGGGAGCCAGAGAACTCTTGGTGCTCGGTGCTTCGCGCCGAGGTCCTGGGTGTCGTTTTTTAAGTAGATCTCGCTGCCAAGCCTCTCTGGCGGTCTCCGAATCGCTCGTCACGCTGAGGTTTGATTGGCGGGATGGCGAGAGGGGACGGCGTTTATACATTTCTCCCGCTGCGAACCTCGGGCCTCGGCGGTAGTCGCACACGTAGCCGCTGACTGTGAGCCAAACAGCGGTGGCCTGGCTCGTGTGTAAATAGCCATTATCCGTTTTATCCAAAGCCACTCACTGCTGATTAAACTAAGCAGGGGACAATCCCCCCCGGAGCAATGCAGGGTTATGGGTCTTGCTCAAGGGCCCAACAGCTGTGCGGATCTTATTGTAGCTACACCGGGGCTTGAACCACCCATCTTCTGGGTCCCAGTCATGTACTTTCGCCATTAGGCTGCCAGGAGGACCAGTTTGCACCTTTTGAGAGATTTCAATATGTTCCAAATTGACATTACAAGACAGCGGTTTGGGTGTCAATCACAGTGTTTTGTTTCCAATTTTTTATCTTTACATTTTACTGCAGTTTACTGGGAAGTTTGAGCGGAGGTCGAGCAGTCTGAACAGGGCTGCTTGTAAGCTGTACACGGTTCAGATGGTAGAACGGTTAAAGCCAAAATTAGCAGAACACGATTGTTTTTTCTTTTTAAAGCAAGAAGTAAGCTAACAGTAGAACATTCCAGAAGAACTTGGCCGGGGCTGACTTTGATTCCTCCATCTGAAGGTCTTCTGCTTCCCCCAGGGGGATGATGTCATCCAAATGCAAGAGTTCTGTCGGTTTCTCCAAGAGAAGGGAGCTCGGAGCGGGGCAACACTCTTGAGGATTTCTCAAACTTTGCTCAGCTCTGTCTGCTGGAGTCAGATCTGTGGTCTGATCTCACAATGAGGAGCAAGGGGGGGTCCTGATCTGTGATGAATCTCATTACTCCATCTTTAATGCCTGGGCAGGAGTCAGTGGAATGTTTTGTTCATAGAAACAATATCAAGAGCTGGAATACATTTAGAATGTACTAGTTTTTCTGTCCTTCCATTGGTACCCAGTCTTCCTTCATAAATGTGCAGTCTTTCATGCACATATTCTGCACACATAGGCTATTTTAGTCCCCTATTAAAAATATATTCTGTAAATATAAATGATCTATTCTTTTTACATCCCAGCAGTGATATTTGTTTATTTTTCATCTTTTCTGCGCATAATTCTGTTAACTTTGTTCGTTGTGTAAAACGGCACTGCTTGATCCTGAGTATTTTTGTTTGTGTGTGTGTGATGCACCAGGGATTATTGGCATTTCTGCGTGATCCCCATCCCCCTGTGTGTGTCTGCCTGTCTCTGTGAAATGAAACGAGACTCTGTGACCAGTGTGTGTTCAAACCATTTGTCCAATTCCCATCAACGGCTTGGGAAACGGAATATTCTTGGAAGCTAAAGTCAACAGCGATTCGTTCCTTTTTTTTTTTTTTTTTTTTCTTTCCTGTCCCTAAGGTTAGTTCTCCTAGGCACAAAAACCGCTGTAAGGAATGCGTAAAGAATATTCTCAGTCCAAGTTTTTTTTTTTGCGAACATGAAAAACAGTTCAGAAGGTCCATAGCAATGACAGCTGCTGGTGGGAATTCAGGCAAATGGAAGGTCATTGCTCCTTGAAACGTCAGTTCGAAGCCACGTCAGTTACTGACGTGGCAGAGGTGGATCCACAGGTCGATCGTGGATACGTCAGGCTTTCCAAAAATAAAAATCCTTCCGCAAAGGGGAAGCGCCGATGTCTTCTTGTTCAAAGGAAAGGTTGGGAGTCCGTAACTTTTTTAGGGGTTGGAATGTCCTTAAAGATGGTAGACCTCGATCGACTTCCGGGTAAGGAAAAAAAAAGTGGAGAAAAATAAGCGATTGGATTGAGCCCCTTATGTGGATCACTGGGACTCTCTGAGGAGAACGTTCCGGCACACACCCTGGTCTCCGGTGAAACGCGTTCGCCACGGGCTGCGTCTGACCTCGCTCGTTTTCCTTCTCGTATCGACTTCCCGACCGCGCAATCTTCAGCGCCCTCGCCCCAGATAAACACGTCTGCCCAATGACATTCATCATCGCCGAACGCATACCTGAGCGAAGGCCCCCCTACCCTCTGCTCTTTAAGGAACGGGGGGGGGATGAGGGATGAGCCCCCGTTCCTTATCAAACGTGGCCTCGACGGGTTAAACCTGCGGGCGGTAGCATTTCAACACCGGGTAATTTAAGAGCGGGGGGCGGTAATGCGGAGCGATGTGACCCGACGTTTCCGCGGATCCGGCGGCCCCAGACGGGGCTCCTCGGCTCTGTTTTGATAAGCCGGCCCGGCGCTCACCCCGCTGTTTTCGGCGAGGCGGGTGATTTAGAGACATTAGAACCAGATTGCGGGCCCGTGCTCTGAGTGGAAGCAGCCCCCGTCCTGTCTGGGGTGCGATCTCCCCCCCCCCCCCTCCCGCGGATCTCCGCTCGGTGAGTGACGGAACCTTCCGTTATTTTTTATTTTTTATTTTTTTTAAATTCTTTCTCCGCAGGTACCCCGACAAGGGCCTGAAGGATAACTTCTGCCGGAACCCCGACAACAGACTGAGGCCCTGGTGCTTCACGACGGACCCCAAAACGCCGTGGGAGTACTGCGTCATCAAAGCCTGCGGTGAGTCGCTGCCTCTCCTTGCCGCGACGTGTTATTTAGCTGACGCTTCTGTCGCACGCGGACTCGCGGTTGATTCGACTAAGCAGGGGACCATCCCCGCCGGAGCAATGCAGGGTTAAGGGCCTTGCTCAAGGGCCCAACGGCTGTGCGGATCTTATTGTGGCTACGCCATGGTTCCATACCATGACTGTGTTATTAGCTGCCCCTGATTAATGTTGTTGGGTGTAGGGGGGGTCATCATATTGAATTAATAAAGGTGTGGGGATGCCTTGGTGGAATCTGCCCAACTGTATCAGACACTGTTTCTGTAATGACTGCGGTTGGTGAGCTCGTGTGTTTATTTTTTGTGTCCGTTTTTTTCGTTAAATCCCTCGGTATGGCCAGGTAATCGGCTTAATCTGTGCAGTGAGGTTTCTTAAGTAAACTCCCGGTCTAACTCAGAGACAAAACACACACACACACGCCGGGGTCCTGGGTCGGCTTTCAGCCTCGTCTGCTCCGTCACCGGGGCAACCTTTAACGTGCGGTTCTGTCAGAGCTGACCTGTCACTTTACTGACGATGAGTCAGCCTGGTACCACTGACATGATGCTCAAACGTTTGCTTTATTCATCCCCTCGGGGTGATTTCTCTACACTCTCCCTTTACCTGGGAGTCAGGTGTGAAGCCAGTCTGGCCAATTAGATACAGGAGATGATTTTTAGGTATACTTTTATTTGAACCCCGTGCGGTGGTTTGTCCTCTGCGTTTGACCCATCCTTGTTGCTTAGGAGCAGTGGGCAGCCACAGTGCAGCGCCCGGGGACCGACTCCAGTTCTGAGGCCAGTGCCTTCGTCAAGGGCAACAGTAGGAGCACCCCTAACCTGACACGGGTGTCTTTGAGTGCGGGAGGAAACCGGAGTACCCGGAGGAAACCCACGCGAACACGTGCCAACCACTGCTCCACCTCACAGCCCTCATTCACGGTCTCTCCTGTCATTACCAAACCGCTGAAGGAAGAGGGTGGCGATCGGACATTTATACGTGTCGTTTTCCTCTTGTGAAAATCTCAGGTGAAATGCCACTAAGTCTCTCTGACTGGAAGGCTACTCTTGCTAACAGCCCCTGTCAGATACACAGTACTGTGGTAGAAGCCTGTCCCCTCCACCTGAAGCCTTGCTTTCTGTGTCTAATGATGGAATATGATACCACCCCCACCCCCCACCCCCCCCCCCTTCTCTTAAATTCACCACAGGCCAAACCTGCGGTCTTAAATCCAGTTGCGGTTTGTGGGTAATGAATTCAAGACGTCCGCGGACAAAGGGCCGGCTTGTTTACAGGTTTTGAGTTTGTTTTAGGCGTCGACTGAAATCCTGTTCGATTCTGCGCCGAGATATGCTCTCTGTGTTTATTCCGCAGTCCCTTAAATAAGCCATGTACAATATAGTAAGTATATAAGAGATAATATAATCTCTGGTCTTTTTTTTGGCGGGGGGGGGGGGGACCTGAGCAAGTTGAAGTCAGGTTTTTTTTTTCTTGCTGTGCTGGTCCATCACATGCTGAAGATTATATTCCGTTTGATTCTTCTCTTCTCTGTGTCTTGTACTTCACTGAGAATACGGGGTGTTTCGTGTTCGTGGTGTTTATCTTGGGTCAAAAATGTATTTTATCAATCGATGTACAATATTCTGAACATAGGGTCTTTGGAATCGCAATAATTTCGTCTTTCTGGCAACGGTTCAAAATATCCGCCACACGCTCACAAAAGCAGGAAAGTTTGGTTCAGACATGGAAGTGATGCTGTACAAACAAGGGAAAATATATGTACAATATTGAAACAATTTCAACAATGTTAATATGTTTGTGTGTATAGTGCGGCTACCGCTGGTGTGTTTGCCTTGGTGGAGGAACTCGTGGGAAAATGATTTTCTGTAGGTCTCAGCACAGGTATGGCTATAGTCTGAATGGCCAAATTTAAACCAAGCCTTCACCTGAACAGGCAGAAATGCCCAGTGATTGCTGTTTCTGCTATTGCCCGCAGTCTTACCGCCAGTAGTGGCTATAGGTAAATGACTGGGACCCACAAGTTTGGCGGTTCAATCCCCAGTGTAGCCACGATAAGATCTGCACAGCTGTTGGGCCCTTGAGCAAGGCCCTTGACCGCACATTATTATTATTATTATTATTATGATGAACCTTTATTTAGACAGGGTAAGTTGACTGAGCACACGTGCTCTTTTGCAGCAACGCCCTGTTAATGCCCCCCCAATTACCCTAACCTGCTTGTCTTTGGACTGCGGGAGGAAACCCACACAGACAGTTCTATCCGCTGTGCCACACTGCTCCGGGGGGATTGTCCCCTGCTTAGTCTAATCAACTGTAAGTCGCTTTGGATAAAAGCATCAGTTAAATTACATGTAATGTAATGTCTTTGTTCTTTTATTATGCAGCGTGCAGCTTTAATGTATTTATGTATGGTAATTATGTTGCCGATTATTTCAGCCCGTTGCTGATGAGATAATTGCACCTCTCTCTCTCTCTCTCTGTTTAAATGGTAAATGGTAAATGGCAGCATTTATATAGCGCCTTTATCCAAAGTGCTGAACAATTGATGCTTCTCCGTTCACCCATTCATACACACACTCACACACCGACGGCGATTGGCTGCCATGCAAGGCCCCGACCAGCTCGTCAGGAGCATTTGGGGGTTAGGTGTCTTGCTCAGGGACACTTCGACACAGCCCGGGCGGGGGATCGAACCGGCAACCCTCCGACTGCCAGACGACTGCTCTTACTGCCTGAGCCATGTCGCCTCTCTCTCTCTCTATCTCTATCTCTATCTCTATCTCTATCTCTATCTCTATCTCTCTCTATCTCTATCTATCTCTCTCTGTCTCTCTCCATCTCTCTCTCTCTCTATCTCTATCTCTATCTCTCTCTCTCTCTCTCTGACTCTCAGACACAGTTCAGCTCAATACGCTTTATTGGCATCGCAAATGTGTCCGTTGCCAAAGCCTGCTGGAGGAGGAAAAGGAACACGGTGAGATGAAAGAAAGGAACAAAGGATCGTGGGTAATGAATCTCTCTCTCTCGCTCTTTCAGACTCGGACCCCGAGACAGCCGTGCCCTCCGCGGCGAAGTGCTTCCTGGGTCAGGGGGAGGGGTACCGTGGCACGGTGGGGGTCACCCCCAGTGGAGTGACATGTCAACGCTGGGACTCCCAAAGTCCCCACAACCACACCTACAGCCCCCAGAACTACAAGTGCAAGTGAGTCCCAGGACCCCCGAAATACAAGGGGCTAACGATACAGACCTGAAAAACAAGTGGCAATAGGTTAGGGGGGGACTCCCGCAGAGGAGTTGAGGCACTGCGTGAGGAGATGAGTCTTCAGATTGCGGTGGAAGACGGGCAGTGAGGGAGCAGTTCTTATGGGGATGGGGAAGTCATTCCACCAATGAGGAGCTAGGGTGGAGAAGCTGCACCAATAAAACTTTATCGCTGAGGCCATAATGGTTGCTAATGGGACTGTACTTAATTCAGTCACTCCGTTAGTAAAATTCAAGTGATGATTGGGACATTAATCATAGTTAAAATGTCTATGATTTTGGGTCTGTGCCACAATCTATTTTGCCATGTTTCTAGATACACATTGGTGAGTGTGTGTGTGTGTGTGTGTGTAGTACAATTGTTTAGATTGATGCAGCTACTCTGCTGTCTAGGGTATTTACAGGAGGCAATGAATAAGGAGTAATTACCGACAGGATCGTGCCACATTAATGTCCTTCCTTTAGAAAAAAAAAAAACAGCTCAGGCTAGGTTTTGAAACAGCTGGGAGCAGGTAATTTCAAGCTGGCTATAGTTGGACATTACACCAGGGAAGCCTGGCACTATTCAGAGGCTTTTTTTAAACCTGCAGTCCAGGGGGGGTGTTCATTTTGACCGTTTACCGACTGTGGTGTTCGGTGTCTCGGGATCGAGCGGTGTCTTCACGGTTGCGTCTGGTGGCTGTGTGCGTCGCAGGGACCTGCGGGAGAACTACTGCCGGAATCCCGACGGGGCGGAGCTGCCCTGGTGCTTCACCTCTGACCCCGGCGTGCGCATGGCCTTCTGCACCAACATCCCCCGCTGCGAGGCCGAGAACCGCGATGAAGAAGGTACGGAACCCCACCCCACCCCCTCCGATTTCGGGTTACTGAGGGGCTTTAGATACTGACTTAGATACTACACTAACAAAACCTCCCGGACCTTGCTATACTAACAGACCCTTCCAGAACCTTGACTGCACTAACAGAACCTTCCAGAACCTTGACTACACTAACAGAACCTTCCAGAACCTTAGCTACACTAGCAGAACCTTCCTGAACCTTGACTACACTAACAGAACCTTGGCTACACTAACAGAACCTTCCAGAACCTTGACTACACTAACAGAACCTTGGCTACACTAACAGAACCTTCCAGAACCTTGGCTACACTAGCAGAACCTTCCTGAACCTTTGCGGCACTAACAGAACCTTCCAGTGCAACTCTGCAGAGCGGAGGTCTGAACCCTGCGGAGAGGTGTTTTTCTGTGGAAAACTCTACGTTTGCATCCTCTCCTCCCTGCTGTTTCCGACGTTACCTCTCCCCATCCCTGGCTCTCTTCTCCTTCCTGTTCTGTCCCCCACAGGAGGGGAGGGGGGTCAGTAACCTTGTCAAAGACGCCAGGTGCAGTCTCTTCCTCTGTGGCTGTGTTGACTATTCCTGTGGCAGATCCGTACATCTTTACCTACTTCCGTTTCAGTTTTTATTTTTAACAACCCTTCTCCGTCATTTTGAATGCCAGGTTGTAATTGTAGTTGTTGGGCCCAGTCTGTAGTTCTAGGATCTGGGCTGGCTCACACATGCACTAAAAACGTGTGCAGGTCAAACCACAGTCCACACCTGTGAAGCTCTGGCTAGTGATGGCATCGGCACGGTCAGGATTCATCCAGAAATGGTGCCTAACCTGGACACACCAGCCCAAAGTTTATCTGTGCACTGATGTGACACTGTTTAATAGCACCCTATGTAGTTAGCCTTGCCTACAGGTGTGTTTGTGACCATTTACCTTTACTTTTTTTTTTTGTCAGCCTCTGTGGAGATAAATGTGAATGACTTCTTTTTGAATTATCAGAGCTTTATTTCTTTGACCTTCAAACCACCCTGTGTTTATCCCACCAATGTCCTTGTAACTCATATTTTATTACGTACAGCAGTGACCTCTATTTACTGTACACAGTGGCCCCTGAAATTTAATTTACAAACTCAAGCCGGCTCAGTATGTATTTTAAGAAGGACGGACATGAGAATACAATCCCGCAGCCCCCGTTAGGGAACAGACTCTGACAGTCTGACCTCGGTATTTTCCGGCTTTCCTTTACGATTCCCCTACGGAAAGGGTATGGGTGTTCTGGGGCAGAATGTTAGACTGTTCGCCGTGCATGCTGGGAGATGCGGTTTGAGTAGGGGACGGGACCGGGGCAGACTGTTCGCCGTGCATGCTGGGAGATGCGGTTTGAGAGCTCTCTCTGTGTGCGTCTGTTCCAGAGTGTTACGAAGGCACTGGGGAGACGTACCGGGGCCAGCTCTCCAAAACCAGGTCGGGCATTCCATGTGGACCCTGGGAGGAGCACAGCAAAAGGTACGACGATCCGCTTTTCCGTTTAATCCGTCTCCATGAGGATGGGACCAGGGAATCTGTTGTAATTCCTGTTCTTGTGTTGCTCTAATTACACTGCAGTTTTGACACAGTTCTGTCTCAGCCTTTCTGGGGGGGGGGGTATATCACAAAGCAGGGGTTACTGAGTTTGCTGGATAAGTTCACAGAGTAAAACCTGGGCCCCTTCCAAAACTGGACTGGAAAAAACGACTGTTCTGGGTTTTACTCTGTGAACTTATCCGGCTAACTCAATAACCCTGCTTCTTGATCAACCCTACCGACTACAGTAGTTTTCATGCTGGTTGGTAAGAACATGAAGTTGGGTATACAGGCTTGTGTTGTAGGCGACCACATTGATGATGCGGCCAAAAGGCTAATGGAGGGTTGTGCCTTGATTTAAAGACAAAATGGCGTCTGCTGTGCACTTCGGTCCAGAGAGGTCATTCCCAAGCACAAGAGTGCTGATGTCACAGTACGGTATATGGGGTCTGCTTCCATGGAAACGCAGCTAGGTCCCACAGTGGGGGCATTCTTTGAAAAGTTCTCAAGGCCAAGACTCCATTTTGTTTCCAGTACTCAGAAATTTGGTGGGGGTGGGGGGGTGGGGGAGTATAAAAAACAAAACTATTTGAGCAGATGTCAAAGTCAGAGTTAATTACGTAATTCAAAAGTTATTCAGTTTGGAATTGGAATAAGTTTTTGAATTATGCATAATGGGTCATAATAGTCTCATATAAACTTTTGCTCATTAATTCTTAAAAGCGACACTCATTCTTTCTCATAATTGCACCTTATCAGCAAGTAGCATGTTGGTTTACTTTAACAACGATTCCCCCCCCCCCCCCCCCCCCCACATCTTTCTTGTCCATTTTCTTCCACATTTCACCTCCAGAGCTGCATTGATGAATAGTTCACAGGCCACAATTGCCCTCCGTTACCTGCATCTCCCCCCTATCTGCTGCCGACAGGTCTAAACGAATGTTGTAGTTCCCTGAATCTGGAACTTGTCGAAGATCAATCTACAAAGCCGGCAAGCGGTTAGAGAACACAGGAGTGAAGTCCTGGAACCCCCCCCCCAGAGATAGACGTTCTGTCAGGTCAAATTTATCAAACTTGAGATAATAAGACCCCCTTTTTCCTTTTCTCACGGAAGGAAGTCTCTGGAGCGCACCCAGTCGGGGGGTGGTGGGGGTGGGGAGTTTGGGGGCCTGCGTTTAATTGCCGTTTGAGCGTAGCTGTTAGCATTACTTAATTTACAAAAAATGGCGAGGTAATGATAGCGCAGGCAAGCGGGACATGTTCCAGAGGTGACCTCTGACCCTGAGGAAGTTCTCGCCCGGCCTGGCTGTAGAGCAGATCAAAGGCGGTCGAGCTTCTTAATTTGGCCCGCGTCCAGAGAGCCGGTCCCCGCCGGGTCAGACCTGAGCCCTGAGAAACCTCCCGGGAGGACATGTTTACGCCGGGGAGAGATGTGAAATTATCGTTCCTCTCCAGTAACCCAGTAACTCAGCAGGTTTTTATGTGACTTTTTTTTTTTTTTGGACTTTACCCTGCCGGCTAGATTCCCCCATTGTTGCTACAAATCAGGGAGGAGGGGGGAAGATAACGGGAAGAGACAGCTCTCTCTGTTCTTTTATTATGCGTGGTGCGGTTTTAATGTACCTTGGTAATTATGTTGCCAGTTATCTCAATACGAGCGTTGAATTATTGCCAGTGAGATGAACTCTCACTCTCTCTCTCACACTCTCTAGCTCCCCCTCTCCCTCCCTCGTTCTCTCTTTCTCTCAGCTGAGATATTCTCAGAGTAGAGATGGATAGATCAGATATAACTGTATTATCCACACCTTCATGTTTTTTCCCCCCCCCCTTTTAAACATCTTTTAAATCATTTTCTTTTTTAAATTCTGAGTCATACATACACCACTGCATTATCCTCCCATCATTTAGCACATACAGTGCTAGCAGGCAAAATCCCCTTCCAGAACCTTGGCTACACTAACAGAACCTTCCAGAACCTTGGCTACACTAAGAGAACCTTCCAGAACCTTGGCTACACTAACAGAACCTTCCAGAACCTTGGCTACACTAAGGGAACCTTCCAGAATCTTGGCTACACAAAGATAACCTTCCAGAATCTTGGCTACACCAAGATAACCTTCCAGAATCTTGGCTACACTAGGGGACCCTTCCAGAATCTTGGCTACACTAAGATAACCTTACAGAATCTTGGCTACACTAAGGGAACCTTCCAGAACCTTGGCTACACTAAGATAACCTTCCAGAATCTTGGCTACACTAAGATAACCTTCCAGAATTTTGGCTACACTAAGGGAACCTTCCAGAATCTTGGCTACACTAAGATAACCTTACAGAATCTTGGCTACACTAAGGGAACCTTACAGAATCTTAGCTACACTAAGATAACCTTCCAGAATCTTGGCTACTCTTAAGATAACCTTCCAGAATCTAGGCTACACTAAGGGAACCTTCCAGAATCTTGGCTACACTAAGATAACCTTACAGAATCTTGGCTACACTGAGGGAACCTTCCAGAATCTTGGCTACACTAAGATAACCTTCCAGAATCTAGGCTACACTAACAGAACCTTCCAGAATCTAGGCTACACTAACAGAACCTTCCAGAACTGTGGCTACACTAACAGAACCTTCCAGAACTGTGGCTACACTACGTGCAGTCTGCCATGGGCTATGCTGCAGTACCACGGTCTCACACTTTTATATCTCCCAGTGTGCTCTTCAGAGACTCCAGCATTTATGGTCCTTTTATTCTGTAAATAGCCATCTCATCATAACCACTCAGTCCAGCCATGGAAACCATGCTCTCTGTGTACCCTCACGGTCCGGCAAAAGGGTTACAGGGTTCCTGAAGGGCGACAGGGTCTGCTGGTTTCTGTTGTTACTCTGCACTTAATTCATCAATTAGATTGAGTTACGCAGTCAACTCACCTCACCTGGTTACCTGGGTCTCAACAGGGGGCTGATTTTCAGATGAACACAAAGACCAGCAACACGAAGATGAACACAAAGACCAGGGTTGGAGACCACTGGGATATGGTTTCCTCCTGTTTTTTGGATTCCCAGAATTCAAGGGGGTTCTGGTGGTGAGGAGTCCTGCCATTTGTAGCAGGACGAGAATTTTCATCGTAGACTAGGATGCAAGACCTTTTTTCGTTTCCGATGGGGAGATCTTTGATGTCGGCCATTTTGTTTTGTTTTTTGTCCATAGTGGTGACTGGGAAAGTTCAGCAGAGGCCGCAGGCCTGGAGATGAACTACTGCAGGAATCCAGATAAGGACAAACACGGGCCCTGGTGCTACACCAACAGCTCGTCCATCCCCTGGGACTACTGTATGATAAAGCCATGTGAGTACTGAGCCCACAAAAATCTGCACCCACTTATTTTCGACTGAAAGCTGTTTGCAGGAAGTGTCCTCATCCCTTGGTTCCATGCGAAATCCTCCACGTCTAGTACAGAACATGTCAGCATCATTAACAAATTCTGTGCAACAGTTTGACAATATGTCCAATCTCTGTGCAAAATATGAAACCCTTACTGCTGTGTGTCTTTTTGATGTACAGTGCCGTGCACTCCATAGTTTTTCTGGGTTATTTTTGTTCAGGATTGCAGGCAATGTATGTTCATGTATTTCATTTCAATGACTGCAGCAATAGCAGTCTATATTCCGTTCTAATATTTTGTTGTTATTTATTTTAGGCAAGCTGTCCTCAAACACAGCTCCTCCAAAAAGTAAGTCCCTGCTCTGGTTATTCCTCAGATCCAGGGATGTTTTTCCTTGCTTTTTCTTGGACAGAATGTTTATGGTAGCTCAAAGGTGACATGTTATTACATTAATGACATTTGGCAGATGCTCTTTATCCAGAGCGACGTACAGTTGATTAGACTTAGCAGGAGACAGTCCTCCCCTGGAGCAATGCAGGGTTAAGGGCCTTGCTCAAGGGCCCAACGGCTGTGTGGATCTTATTGTGGCTACACCAGGGATCGAACAACAAACCTTGCGTGTCCCAGTCATGCACCTTAACCACTACGCTACAGGCCGCCCTATATGAGCTTGTGTTTAGGCTCAGTGAGTGACAGATTCCCACAGTCACAGAGGGTTTTTGACTCTATTATGTGCTGCAGATGTGATTCTGTAAAGGCTGCAGTGGGGCAGTCTGATAGCCTCGTGGCTATGGTGCTTGACTGGCACCAGAAAGCTTGGTGGTTTAAGCCCCAGCGTGGCCACAATAAGATCAGTACAGCTGTTGGCCCCTATATAGAGTTATATGGCTCAACCATTTTATATTAGTGTATTGCTCTGTAAAGCACTTTGAGTTGCATGCCTTGTATAAAAAGGTACTCTACAAATAAAATGTATCATTATTATTATTATTGAGCAAGGCCCTTAACCCTACATTGCCCCAGGGTAGATTGGCTCCTGTTTAGTCTAATCAACTGTACATGTCTTTGGATAAAAGCATCAGCTGTAATGTAATGTAATGAATGTTTTTACGGCGCTGTGCTTGACGGTGCTCCCTCCCTGTTTGAAGGCGAGGCGTTGAAGGCCCCCTGCTTCTTCCACAAAACCACGCGGATCGTGGGAGGCGCTCACGTCTGGGGCAGAGAGGGAAGCTGGACCGTCAGCATTCAGAAGGGGTACGTGACTTTCGCAAAGCCCTCTTCTTTCCTGTGAACTGCACTTACTGCGTTCTTAAAAATAGTACAACATGACAATCGTGATGGTTTATTGTGATTGTTGTGATGTGTTATAAACAAGTACAACTATGTTTTGAATCAGAATCAGAATCAACTTTCGTGTCAGTCCACATAGTGCAAGTACTAGGACAAGGAAATGGGAGTCGCATCTGACCCGGTAGTGCAAATCGGAGTTAAAGTGCAGTAATAAGAGTCCAATATTATTGTATTGTATTAAGACAGTGATATTATGATATTATTGATAGAAGTAGCGGAAAAAAGTGCAATACATGACATACCTTGCATAAATTGTATGCAATGCATAGGATGAAATGGGCAAAGGCGGAAAGCGCAAATAACAACTGAAATGGATATGAATGAATAAGTACTGAGGAGTACTGGGGAATGTGTACGATATGTGCAGTTGAATTCAGGATGCAGGGAGTGTTTGGGATGCTGTAACCACTCGCTGATCGCTGGCGTTTCTCTCTCTCTCTCTCTCTCTCTCTCTCTCTCTCTCTCTCTCTCTCTCTCCAGCAATATGCACTGGTGTGGCGGAGCGCTTATCCGTGAGAAATGGGTTCTGACGACGCGACAGTGCTTCTCCTCCTGGTAATATTTTATTTTAAAACACAGTTTAAAAAAAAAATTTAAAAAAAAAGAGACGGCATTTTAAGTGGACCTCAACAGATCTTTACGCTTCACATCAAAGGCCCCCGTGAAATATCCCCGAGAATATTACGAGTTTTACGTCTCCGCGGCCTCCCGGGAATTTTCTGAACGTCTGCCGCGCGAGTCTGTTTCAGATCACCGCGGCTCTGCGACTCGTTCGCCTCGGGCCAGAATGCATTATTGAACGCTTCAGTTCTTCATGGTGTAAGCTGTGAGTCACCCAACTCGTTTGGTTTCATGAAGCGTGACCTCACTGGGCGTTTTTCGGACTTGCGAGAGTTACCGTGGATGCACGGGGTCGTCTGTTCACGCTGGATGTCATTGCGCTAAGGGCGGGCCTGTGGCGTAGCGGTTAAGGTAAACGGCTGGGACACGCAAGGTCGGTGGTTCTAATCCCGGTGTAGCCGCAATCAGATCCGCACAGCCGTTGGGCCCTTGAGCAAGGCCCTTAACCCTGCATTGCTCTAGGGGAGGATTGTCTCCTGCTTAGTCTAATTAACTGTACGTCGCTCTGGATAAGAGCGTCTGGCAAATGCCATTCATGTAATGAGCTGAATAGAGCTGAATTGAGCTGAATTGGGCTGAATTGAGCTGAATTGAGCTGAATTGGGCTGAATTGGGCTGAATTGAGTTGAGTTGGGCTGAATTGGGCTGAATTGGGCTGAATTGAGCTGAATTGAGCTGAATTGAGCTGAATTGGGCTGAATTGAGCTGAAGTGAGCTGAATTGGGCTGAATTGATGTTTGCGAGGCTGCAGTGACGCTCGCTCTTTCCCGCAGCGTTCCTGATCTGTCGGAGTACCGCGTGTGGGCGGGGTTCCTCCACCTCAACGACTCGGCCTGGGACTCGTCCAGCGGGCAGGAGCTGCACATCGCCCACCTGATCTGTGGCCCCGAGGGCTCCGACCTGGCCCTGCTCAAGCTCTCCCAGTGAGCGGCCGACCCCTCTCAGACGCTTACACACGCTAAACACGCCTTTACAGTGTTTATTCTGCACAACCCCACGCTCTCAGACGCTTACACACGCTAAACACGCCTTTACAGTGTTTATTCTGCCCGACCCCACGCTCTCAGATGCTTACACACGCTAAACACGCCTTTACAGTGTTTATTCTGCACAACCCCTCGCTCTAAGACTCTCACACATGCGAAACACGCCTTTACAGTGTTTATTCTGCACAACCCCACACTCACAGACTCTCACACACGCTAAACGCGCCGTTTACAGTGTTTATTCTGCACCCATAACACAACCCCGTGCTCTCAGATTCTTACATGTGCTAAACACACCGTTTACAGTGTTTATTCTGCACAACCCCTCCCTCTCAGACTCTTAAACACGCGAAACACGCCGTTTACAGTGTTTATTCTGCGGCGTGTACATATTTCAGCATGTCTTTTTCAAATGTGTGAAATGTGTGTTCCAGAACTCCGTTACTTTCAATCACCAGATGTGATCATTACTGTACATTAGCACCGTAATGTTCGGCTAAGAGGCCCGGGGTCTTACATTTGAACACCGTTCACTTAATCTGAGAGGAAAGCCAACATGTATATGCGGGCCAGGCGAGTTTGCCCCCCCCTCAGTGGTCTTCACCGCAGATGTTTTTATCAGTAGAGCATCTGGGAAAAGGGCGGGTTTGACGTTGATGTTACGGTTTTGGGTCGGCTGGTTCACCGCAGTGTAACTGGGTCTGCCGAACTTCAGCCCGTGGTGCTGGAGGGACTGAGAGGCTCGGTGGGGGGTTAGCCCGGTGGATGTCAGAACGGCAGAGTCTCTGACCTCCTTCAAGCGCAGACTGAAGACCCATCTCTTCAGGCTACACCTTTCCCTCCCCAACTCACCACCATGATTAGCCTTAGACTGTAATGGCACTTATGTAGAGATATTGTTACTTGTATAGGTCTTATTATTTTTTTATTGGCTGTTGTATTGTTGTATTCTAGTTGCAATTGTGGTATGCTAGTTTGAAAGTCGATTGTACTCTTAAAGGGTTCAGATTTTCTGTATGTTTACACTAGGACTCGGAAATGTACTGTCCTCTCAGGTCCTCTTTGCACTTGTTCTTGTGTTTGATTTGCACTTTGCTGTACGTCGCTCTGGATAAGAGCGTCTGCTAAATGCCATGTAATGTAAAGTAATGTAGCCGTTAGCGTGCTGAACAGCCTGTGTCGTGTGTGTGTGTGTGTGTGTGTGTCCCCGTCCCCAGACCCGCCATGCTGGGGGAACGTGCGGGCACCATCCTGCAGCCGGTGTCCGGGTGTGGCATGAAGGAGGGGGTCGTCTGCAACATGTACGGCTGGGGAGAGACGCAAGGTACGGCACAGAGGGGTCTCCTTTTCCGTTACACTGCAGCACGGCTGTGTGGCTGACGCTCTTATCCAAGGCCACTTACAGTTGATTAGACTATGCAGGGGACCATCCTCCCCTGGAGCAATGTGGGGTCCTTTACACTACAGTACAGTTATTTAGCTGACGGTTTTATCCAAAGCTACTTACAGTTGATTAGACTATGCAGGGGACCATCCTCCCCTGGAGCAATGTGGGGTCCTTTACGCTACAGTACAGTTATTTAGCTGACGCTTTTATCCAAAGCCACTTACAGTTGATTAGGCTACGGAGGGGACCGTCCTCCCCTGGAGCAAGTTTGAACCTTCAACCTTTCAGGTCCCAGTCATGTACCTTAACCACTGGGCTAACCATGACTAGGCTACACTTAGATTTATATTAATATCCTAGTCTTATATTTAGACTTAGCATATTGCTAAATAATTGCCAATGACGTGAGGCAGTTTGACTCATTACAAGTTTTGGCAATGGGGTAAGAACATTTTACTTGTCAAGTTGACAGGAACTTAATTAAACCGAGCTAATATTTTCTACTGGAGAGAACAAGAGGAGTAAGACCCCTTGAACTGAAAGACACAATGGTTTCAATTCCAGCCAAGCTTGTGCTTCATCACCTATTTAACTTTAGTGTTGTAATGCAGATTAATGTGAATAACCTGTGAAGTTGAATTAATGCTGCTCACCCTTGTATTTAATAGTGCTATAATTTCATATCAAAGACATTTTTGGTCTGTGCAAACTGTATAGAAAGTGGTGTTGCTGGTCCAGTTCCCCTACAGTACTTGTCCGTGTATTGAGCTAATTAAAGGTGCTGAGTTGAACTTAAAATGGCTGCCTAGAAGAAACAAAATGGCGTCCTGCTGGTGGGGAGTGGCCTCCCGAGAATCGGGTTTCGCGGCTGAGGCGGAAAAGCCGCGCAAAGCGGTGTCTAAATCCTCGCCTTTCCGCTAACCGCTCGATCGCTCCTAACGGACCGCGGCGGCTGGAGGGGGAACCACCGCGCCCCGCCTCGCCCCCGGGGCCGCGGTTTAGGATAAAGTCTGGGATAGAGATTTGGCCTTGTAGCGTAGCCTGGCCTGCTAGCGCCGTTCGCACCGCTGGGCCTTTAAAAAACCCCCCAGTGCGGGATGGCTGTGCTCCAGCAGGGTCTCTGGTTCTCCTTAAATCACTGCGGCGCTCTGCGGAGACTACGCCGGCCGGGTCCTCCAAAGGTGCTGACCTGTCGAGTCTGGTGGTTTACCTGGCTAGACGGAACGGAAAAGGCTGCCAAGGTCAGGGCCTTTCCAGTTAGAGTAGAGTAGCCTGTTGCCGTTCTCCTGGACCGTGCACTGTAGCCCTCCAGGACCGCGGAGAAGTAGGTCACCCAATGCCTTTGAACTCGGTTAAACCCCCCGTTTTCATTCCACGTCCAGCTGTTTCATCGAAGCAGTCGTCGGCGTGACCTTTGGCGTCCACAGAGCTCTCGCTCTTGTGAAATCAGAGCACGGTGAGTTTTAAGAGTGTTCCTAACCCCCCCGAATCTCCCCTTGTCCCCCCCCCCCCCGAGCAGGGACGGGGCGAGAGGGGGTGCTGAAGGCGGTGCAGCTGCCCATCGTCAGCAACGAGCGCTGCATGGAGTTCCACCGCAGGAACCTCCGCCTCACCGACACGCGAATCTGCGCCGGCGGCCGGAGGAGCGAGGGCGTGTGTGACGTGAGTTTACCCCCCCCGCCCCGCCCCGCCCCGAAACGCGGCTCACCCCCCCCTCCCCGTGTGCGGTGCTCCTGTCCCAACATGGCCGCCCCGCCCCGCAGGTCTCTCTGGCTGCCTTCGAAATCACACACTTAGCATACCACTTTTACTATGTCTCAGTGAAAATCAGCCTGAGATTTAGTATGAGTAGTATGTTAGTTATGCGGTTATGCTAGAGCTTGGGATGTCCTTAAAGTCCTCTATGCCAGGGATGTCCTTAAAGTCCTCTATGTCAGAGATGTCCTTAAAGTCATCTATGTCAGAGATGTCCTTAAAGTCCTCTATACAAGAGATGTCCGTAAAGTCCTCTATACAAGAGATGTCCGTAATATCCTCTATGCCAGGGATGTCCTTAAAGTCCTCTATGTCAGAGATGTCCTTAAAGTCATCTATGTCAGAGATGTCCTTAAAGTCCTCTATACAAGAGATGTCCTTAAAGTCCTCTATGTCAGAGATGTACTTAAAGTCCTTTATGCCAGGAATGTCCTTAAAGTCCTCTATACAAGCGATGTCCGTAAAGTCCTCTATACAAGAGATGTCCTTAATATCCTCTATGCCAGAGATGTCCTTAAAGTCCTCTATGCCAGAAATGTCCTTAAAATCCTCTCCACCAGGGATGTCCTTAAAATACTCTATGCCAATCTTATCCAGAAAGGGTCACAGTGTGTATGCAGGTTTTTGTTTTAGCCCATCTGATTCAACTAATTTATCCAATCATGGTCTTCACTCGTGACCTTGATCAGTTGAACCGGGTGTCTTTGTGCTGGATTAAGGCCAGAACCTGCACCCACACTGGCCCTTATCAGATGAGAACACACGCCCTTGCTCTATGCTCCAGTCCTGTGCTGTATCTGTCTCTGGGCGGGTTCTGCTGGCAGCACTGACCGCGGTAACGTCCTGTCCCCTGCTCTACGCTCCGGTCCTGTGCTGTATCTGTCTCTGGGCGTGTTCTGTCGGCAGTACTGACCGCGGTAACGTCCTGTCCCCTGCAGAAGGACTACGGCGGGCCCCTGGTGTGCCAGGAGGGGGAGAGTAAAGTCATCGTGGGCGTGAGCGTCCACGGGCGGGGCTGCGCCCTCGCCAACCGGCCCGGGATCTTCGTCAACGTGCCCTTCTACACCGACTGGATCCACAAGGTCCTGAAGTACTACTCCCACCTGGAGCAGAACCAGTAGGGCAGTGGGTCCGGGCCCCAAGAACTCATACCGACATCTGTGATGTTAAAAGACTCCTTTTAATGAACCCTAATTTGGGGGGGGGGGTTTTGTTTTAGTTTTTTTGCGTGGGGGGGGGTGTTCTCTCATTCTCCACTGCTGCAGTTTTCCATAAGCAGCGCTGTGGCAAGGACGCTGCGGACCTCCAGGACTCCGATGTTTGTGGGAAAATTAATGATGGGGATCGAAAGGAATGATGGGAATGCAAAACTGTACTGGGCTCTCGAGAAAGGAGGAAGGATTGATGTTTTCCATTGGTTTTTTTATTTGTTTTTTTTCCAACAGAAACACAGGCAAGACTGCTCGTATCACTCAACAGCCTCTACTGTAATGTTTCCCTCGAGTTGCTGAAGGTATGAAACGGTTTAGTTCTGACCAACCCTTAAGTTTCAATAAGAGAAAGAGGTTTTTGTTTTCAGTTCATTTTAGCCATGGCCAAATTGTGGGGGAGTCACCAAAAGGATTTAACGTGTGTGTCTGTGTGTGGTTTTCATGCGTGGGAATGTGAGCCTGCTTGCATGGCTGTTTTGAAACATTTCTATACTGATGTTTCATCGTCATTGGATTTTTACTTTTCATTGACATGATTCTCCCTAAAGACGGAAACTTTTAAAGGGGACACTTTGATTCCTTGGGATTGATATAGTTCTACATCAACAAGGAGCACCTCTTTAGTTCAAATGAGATCTAATCTGGGAAGTTAGATCTATATTTTTATTTTTATTTTTATGTAAGTTAAGCAAGCAGCAAGTAGGATGGACCTCAGATTCACCACTATCACAATATATACTATGAATTTTAGGAATGTTATTGAGCAATATGGAACATACTCGCAGTGAAGATTGTATAGACGTTATCAATAATTGTAGTCGTACTCGTTTGGATTTGTATTTTAAATATTGTGTCCTGGAAGTACTTGAATATGTCCAAAATTAAATGCAAATTCACTCCCTAACTCGGATCAACGTTTGTCCGTCAACATCTGTCATGAACAAATGATTTGTTTGGGGGCCAATCAAAATGAAATCTTCATTTCAAAGTTTCCCTAGTTCAGGAATCCCCAAATGTTTACCCATCAATCAGTGACTGAATGAAAAATATGAAAAGTATTTGCATTTAATTGTAACTAAAATGTAACGATGAAATGTTATTTGAGTCCAGGCCTGTGTTTCTCTTATAGACAGACCTAGGGCTTCAGTACAGTTTTGCATTAGTCCGAGCTCTGCAGTTTTGAAGTTAAGTTCACATTGGGCAGCATTGTGTACAGTTATTTAGGTTTATGAGTGTATTTCTGACACTCCACAATGTTTGGTAGGTCTTATAGATCTGTATTATGAAACAGTTGCTAAGTTAAGTGGCATCTCCCTATTAGTGTCATATTAAAGTATTATTTTAATTTTTCTTTTTTTACATTTTCTGATTTGTACTTGTTCAGCCCAAATAATTCATCGTGTGTGTTTTGTGCAGTTACTGTTGAAAGAGGGCGTTTGCACGTTGACAAATTTGTTCGTTTAACATCATTAATCTCATCACAGATTCGAATGCAAGTCAAATTTTTTTCCCCCATACTTGAGTGAAAAGCCAGATTCATGACGAGGATTGCCAACTGCCAACCACAAATAAGTATCGGATACAAAGCAATGTAACGTATTGTTTCATTTGTCTGGAAAATGGGTTTTCTGCTGATCCACTCCGGTGAAATGGGGAGAGTTTTGTGGCAAGAACGTGTTTGATTTATGTATTTGTGTGTTTTGTGGGATGGTATGGTTCGTCTATCATTACAGCCTCCAGAACATGGTCAGCTGACCTGGGTCAAATCATTATTTTAAATATGTTGCCTCTTTAGAAGCTGGTGAAATGATTAAGCATTCATACGTATCTGACTATTTTCAGTGAAACACGTGGCTGAAACAAAACACAGCCGTGTTAATTGTCAGTAATGGCGCTGGTTTCAGAAGCATTAAAGCATTTCATTAAAAATATTTGGTCCAGGTCAGAAGGTTATACTCGCAAAAGCAGGCAAAAAAAAGAAGAAGTAATTGCTGTGTTTTTACACTTCATTTTCCGAAATAATACCGTGTGTGGTGAGCCTAACAGCTTCACTCTGGGGATGTATGAACTTTAAATGAAGTGTGTCATTTGATCGTAGTGTATTTCTCCCCTACTACTGATGACACAAAGCCATGAATCCCTTCCTTTAAGCTCCAGGCATTCTGTTGAACTGGTAGCTTCTTTCACAACACAGACAGGTCAATATGCAATTATTAAGACGGGAAATTGTCGAATGTGGTTGAATCTTGTCGTCTGTTGATGTCTTCTTCTATGAACAGGCTTTTTAGGTTCTGCTGGTGAGGACACAGCACTGTCTGTATGCTGGAGAAAGAGTCGAGTTGTTTTGCATTGGATGGATTAGATAGATTCTGCCTTCTCGTCATGCTTTTCATATTCATTTCAAAAACTTGGCCCTGAAACTCAAAGGCCTTCCAACACGACCAACTGAGGAAGCGATTCGTCTAAACCTTGTCAGCTTCACTAAATATTATCTTATTGAAAGCTGGACTCAACATGTTTTCATTGAAAGTGCTCCTTGATTGATGGTAGCTGCCTTGATTGTGTGTGGAAACATAAATTTGAATGTCAACACTGTCCTAATTATTCACCAACACACAAAGCTTCTTTTTTTTTTTTTTAAGTTACATTTTATACATTAACAAAATGACTTGATTAAACGATACATTTCATATTCAACACTAGGCCCAGAGCAAAGCTGGTTCAGCGAGAATAACCGAGTGTAGTATTTGGCCCTGAATAAGTCTTCTCTCACAGATGGACATTGGAGCTTCCAGTGAAACTGAGTCGGTTATTCTCCCGTAGCCAAAGGCCAAGCCTAGCGCTGGGCGGTCTGTTTTAAATCAAGCTAAAGGCAATTTGCTTCGCTGTTGCGCTGAAAGTTCCAGTTCCCCCTCAGTGTCCCTTGTCTTTCTCGGTTTCCTTGTTTTACCCGACGTGAGGGAGTTGCTACAGCGTCTAGGCTGTCATGCTAGCACACCTGGGGTCAAATACTTCCAACTGAGACACTGTAATCCTTTAGCCACCACTGCTAGAGATTACTGACATTACTGAAACATTCGTTCCCATTCTCAGCAATATTCAGTACAAAAAAAACCTGCTGAAAATTTCAGCTAGGACTAAGTGTTTTCAGCACTTCTATCTGGTCTCCAGCTGGTCTGTAGCTGGACTGAACTGGTTAAGCTGTTGGCGTAAGATGTTGTTCAAACTGGTGGACGAGGTAACGATGTAGGCTTGGCAGCTGGTGAACTACTGGTTGGCCAGGTAAAAGTGTCAGAAACGCAGCTTAAACCAGCTCCACCAAGGACTTTTCAGCAGGGAAAGTCTTTAATATGATTAGGCGTTTTTGGTTCCATTAAAATTTTGAAGGAACTGCCAGAGTGTTCTCTAATTCCACCGCCATTTTGAAGTTAGACTACTTCAAATGTGACCCTGGTCTCTGCCAGGTGTCTCCTGGGTAATGTAGTCACCACGCCCAGTGCTGGCCCTAAAGTTCCCCATGTGTACTGCTCCTATCCTGCCATTCTTATTGGGTGGTGGGGTGATACAATGGAGCTTTCGAGAAGAAACCTGCTTCATTCTGTGTTCACTTCAATACTAATTAATAAGTTGCACTGACAATCAAATATTTTGGTCAATAGAGTGTTAGCATTTGCTAGTTTTTGTTTAAAATGTACAATAATAACATAAAATAGCAAATCTTTCTGCAACTTCACTTCGCAGTAGTACATAATATTTGCTGAAATGCATTTCAAGGAAATCATGAGTGATCTAACCTTCGTTTGACTGTGATGGAAGGGGAACTTCAAAAGGATAAAAAAATGATTTTGCTTTCATTATTTGATGCTCACTCCTAACTGAATTTGACAGATTGTCGGTTGACGATGTTGGTGAAGTCTCATCCATTATTCATTGCCTCCAAAAAAATCTATAACTTGTTTAAAATGAATTTTAATGCAAACACGTGTTGGTGAAATAAAGACAGTCTGAAAACTCAACATCTGTTGCCGTGCCTACCGGCCTGGTGATAGACATGGATGTGGGTGGTTAGGAAAAAAAGCGTTGAGTGAAAGAAGTCAACGGGCACCTCACCGATTCCTGGGATGGAGCTCTGATTGGGCGGGTGTGTGTGGATCACTGTCTCGATTGGTCAGCTGTCGTGTGTATATTCTCTCAGTTTTTTATAAGATCTTTTTAAGCCTGACATGCAGTTCACAAAGTCTTTCCATATGCTGGAAACCCTGTCTCGTTTACAAATGATGGTACTTATGCTGAAATGTTCCTGTTGTGTTCCAGGGTACATGTTTGTACACATTTCTTTCTCCATTTCTGGAGTGGTTTCAGTTGGCCAACCGACGTTTTCAAACACAAATCTTTTAAAGTTGTGTCCGTTTTATCCAAACCCACTGTACACTGTTTTTTGTATGTTTGTCAAACTATCACCGCCAAATATTGCTGCAACAAAATGATTCTGCCTTAAAAAAAAATATAACTACAAATATTGAATGTTCATTGGCCATTTTGTTCACATATGAAATGTGTTTTTCCATATGCAGGTAGAAGAATGTCTTGCTTCTTCGTGCTCTTATTCTGGGGAGATTGCCTTGAGTTTGCGGTGTAAAGTGTAAAGTGTATTCAGGTGTAAAGTAAAATACTCCTCTCGTTTCGGTGAAAGTAAATGGATCCTGTTCATTATACCTGTATATTATAGCTTCTGTATTTTTTTCCCGTTTACTGTGTTCGTCAAACAAAATGCTGCTATACAGACACCTTGTATAAAGTACCAAAATGTCTCAAAATTCCAAAGATCTGTTGTTCACTTTATTTTATAATTATTATGTTTATTTTTTTATTAACTAGCACAATTTCACAATAAAATACATCAGTACTATCTGAATTCTTATTCTACTCTCAGGATAAGATGTGAATACCCATTTTGTAATTATTTTGTATTGTATTCTTTTGAAACTTAATAAATGTATTTAAAGTTTTGATCTTGGTTCCCAGTCTGTTTGTGGACACCAGTCGATATTCTACGTTCCACAGAACTTACCAGAATCATCTTCAGTCCGACTAATCATCTTGCATACCGTAATATGTATTTATACGGAGTTTTAATTGCACCCATTTTGTGTTGTCTATCTAAAGCGTGTGAGGAAACGCTTGTTAATGTTTTCAGAACCGTTTGCGGTGATGCACGCACTGCAGTCCTTTTTCGTTTACGATCTTTCGGCACCCTCGCTGACGGACATTTCCTGCGTACTTCGGAGCCGAACGCGAATCAAGTTTAAAAGCCCGAGGCTGCGTCAGTCGTAGAGATGAATCGGGTTAATCACATTTCACCGTTTGTATCAACCCATGACTTTGTCCTGCAGATGCTTCTAATTTTGGGGCTCTCCAAGACAAAGGAGACGAGCCAAGAGGACCCACATGGGCTGTTTGATGTTGTGTGAGCAGGGTGTGTCTGCTTTAGTGTTGCCAAAATTAAACAAAACCAGGTAATCCTCCCCCTTGCTCATTAAATTTAACCGATAATGTAACTGTTCTCTTATTTGTTTTCTATAAAACATCCCTTCCATAATTATGGGTTATATATTTTTAGCTGTGTAGGAGAATTTATCCAGACTAGATTAGGAAGTGATGTAATCTAATACAATGTGTGCGTCATACAGTAAATTGCTAATTGTGCAAATCATCCAAAAATTTGCATGGGTCAGACTATGAGCAACAGGCGATGTTGCATTATTAGAAATTGGCCTTAGCCTGTGGTCCTCACTCCTGGTCCTGTTACTCAGCATTTAATTGATCAATTATATGATTACACAGTTAACTCGCCTCCCGCTGGTTCCTCGGGTCTGAATTGGTGGCTGCTATTAAGGCAAAGGTGAAAACAAAAACCAGCACACCCTGCGGCTCTCCAAGACCAGGAGTGAGGACCACTGGCCTAAACCCTCAGCTTAAACCAGAGCAGTAATCCTGTGTAAACATGGTTAATGCACTTATTCTAGTCTTTTATCAGGATATGCTAGAGCAGTAGCTTTGAAGTATTGGATTGGTGTTAAATTACTTTTACGTTGTCTATTTTCCCCACAAGAGGGCGTCAACGACTATCAGATAATTATGTTCCTCGGTCTGCACGCATGTTATGAGATGAGGTATTAATAACTCCGTGACAGTAATAACTGCATGTTTTATTGAGTCACGCTTAGAATAAGGTTCATGAATTGGCATTAAGTAATTTAGCTGAATTAACGTGAATTAATGATGGACAAATACATCAACTAAGCATGAAATTTACTTTTCATTCGTAACTAACACATTGTTGCATCAATATTTATACATTGGCAAGCCATAGGATGAACGTATAATTAGTTAACTTCTCAGTAGTAGTCAAGTTAACAACTACATAAGTTCATGCCAATCTTACAGGTATTATCGTTTATTGTAAATATGCTGTTTTCGGCATGGCTCTTGCTCTGTGTTACGTACAGTAGGAGTCATAAAGTCCTTCGGGAGGAACGTGGCCTGCCAGTGCTAGGGATTTGGCTCCCTCTGCTGGCCACGATCGGAATGGCAAACAGCAATACATCTGGCTTCAATTACTAAAAGTGAACGTTCTGGTGACGCCGCGCGTATCTGCGTCTGACCCCGTTCTCAGCGAGCTTCGTGCCTGACCGCGTCCTGTGTGAAACTACTGGTCCTGCGTCCTGACCCCGAATTCTCATGTCCAGCCAAGCCCCGAAACTGCCGTGAGTCACCATTTTGTAACCAGATGTTTTGTCTGTCTGGTTACAGCGAGGGTCATTCGGTGTCATTTTGTTCATATATGAAGTATGTTGTTCCATATGCAGGTATTAGTTTTTATCTTGCTTCTTTGTGCACAATTATTATTATTTTTTTGTTGTTGTTTTGTTTTTTTAGGGGCAGTAGCCCTTTGGGGGCAGCTCATAGGCTGTTCAAACCCCCATCAAGGATGTGAGGTTTGTTATGGGTGTCAGTTTCTATAAAACATTACCTTCCAAGTTTTAGGCAAACCATGCAATTTCAGTCACACTTCTAGTTCAAAATGTCAGTGCAATGTCATTTGTTAGCGCAGTGATTACTTTCACTGAACTCAATAGAAAGCATTGTATTTTTCTTGGCCAAATTGAGCACTAACGCTGCAGGCTAGAATGAATAGTCTGCCAATGATCAGCCGTAAATGCAATACGGTAATTAACTAGGAAACGGAAACGCAAACTTCAGCGACTAAGATCAAAGCGTGTGTGTTCAACGTGACAAGAAGCTGAAATAAAGAATAAAACAAATTAAAATGTCCTATTAGTTGATCGCACTGCACTGTTCTTATAGCTTAATAACACAGAGAGACTGTAGATAACAGACTAGTACTGGGGAAACAGCATTTTAGATCGCCCAGATGGTGAAACCGTTGATCGCAAGGCATCCGCACTAATGGCAAAATCAGATCTCACTTTGAGTTCGTTTTAAAAGTTACTCACATTTCTGTCGTGGAGCGTGTTTCGTGTCGGATAACCTGCAGTGAACTTTAGCGTGAATCACATTAAGTGAGACGTTGCTCTTTACCCCTGGTTTCCTGACTCATCAGGGGGAGAGAGATTTTCCGTCACCTTGACTTGCGGGGAGGCCTTTTTACATTTCTTTTCCAGACAGATTTGTTATTGAATTTCAATAACAAGGAGAATGACACTTCAAACAAGCAGTGGCTCTATAGAAGGTTATTCGGTCTTCCGCCCACGCACAGTGTAATTCAGAATCGCTCACAAAAGGATGAGAAATGTCATCTGAGTGAGGCCCCGTGAATTCAATTCCCTTTTTCTTAAATTGTAAACTCTAGAGAAGACTTAAAATTTAAAATAAAACACCGCCTGTCTGCATGTTTATCATTCGTAGTCAACACACACAGCTATGGGAGACACTCAAAATGGAGGTCAGGGAACATTACATTTTTATGCAAAGCAACTTACAGTTGATTTCGACAAAGCATGGGACAATCCCCCCTGGAGCAATGTGGGGTTAAGTGCCTTGCTCAGGGGCCCAACGGCTGTGCAGATCTTATTGTGGCTACACCAGGGATTGAACCACCAACCTTATGGGTCCCAGTCATGTACCTTAACCACTAGGCTACATACTGCCCCTGTTTTGTCACTCTTTGTAAGTGCTAGGGAAAAAAAGGAATTAAAGTGTTTCTGCCTCGCCCTGTTCCATCCACCATCCTGTAGGTTTTTATTTCAGCCCTAATTTAGCACGCCTCATTCTACTAATTATTAGCTGAATACATTTGGCAGCCCTTAATTACTGCAAATCATCGCTGGTCTCTGTAGTATGTAAAACCCGCTGTTATATTCTGACCTCATTAGCACCGTGTCTTTAACAGCGGTCGTATTTCAGCACGGTAAACGTCGTGTGAGTGTGTTTAAGTCAGAGCAGAAAGCTGCTGGCTTTCTGCGGTCCCTAAAGATGACCTGCCAGGCCAGAATGCAAAGCTTTTCAGAGAACTACTTGAGCAGAGATCTGGCTTTGATCACGCATCTTGGGCCTCCACCGGGGGACTCTGGGTCCAGACTTGGAAAGTGAGCTGGGGGATTCGCACGCGTTTTTAGGATGCGGGGGTTATCCCGGTCTCTTGTTAACGGCGGGGGCGGTACTCCCGCCTTTCCCCTCGTCTGGTTGAGAACATGACGCGCGAGATGACAGATCCCGCAGACCTCGTTTAAGGGTCCCGTCAGCGCTGATGGAGAGAGAAGCCTGGCGTTGCCCCGTTGCTTTTGTAAATGGAGCGTTTAAGTGTGACGGACGAGCTGGCCGAAGCCCTCGGCTAGCTCAAACGGTTTGTGTCCCAGACTTCCTCCCTCGCCGCCTTGAGTTCAGATCCCACACAGCGGGCCGCTTTCCTGTGTTCCTCAAAAGCTGCCGGTTTCTTGGCCCGTTGTTAGCCCCGGGAATATTTTCGTTGTCGTTTTTGGAAGCCGAGATAGAAGTGCGAAGTCTGGTCGCTGGCGACATGCAAATATACTGAACAGACGTCTTGACGGACCTTGGCTTCAGTCTCCCTCAGGGACGGTGTCTTATCTTCTCCGATAATTCCTTGATGAGCCTTCTTATGCTGTGATTGGTGCTTGATCTCCATTTTATTGGTTCACATCCTACCTTTTTTTTCCCATGATGTCATCTGTAACATAGCCCGTCAAACACTTCCAGTAGGGGGAGAGAGAGGGGGGGACTTGTGTTGGTCTGCACCCCTGCTCTGGACCTGCTAAATAACACACACCCTGTAGGGGGAGAGAGAGGGGTCTTGTGTTTCTCCCTGCACACTCTGCTCTGGGCCTGCTAAATAACACACACCCTGTAGGGGGAGAGTGAGGGGCCTTGTGTTGGTCTGCAGCCCTGCTCTCTGGGCATGGTAAATAACACACACCCTGTAGGGGGAGAGAGAGGGGTCTTGTGTTGGTCTGCAGCCCTGCTCTCTGGGCATGGTAAATAACACACACCCTGTAGGGGGAGAGAGAGGGGCCTTGTGTTGGTCTGCAGCCCTGCTCTGGGCCTGGTAAATAACACACACCCTGTAGGGGGAGAGAGAGGGGCCTTGTGTTGGTCTGCAGCCCTGCTCTCTGGGCATGGTAAATAACACACACCCTGTAGGGGGAGAGAGAGGGGCCTTGTGTTGGTCTGCAGCCCTGCTCTCTGGGCATGGTAAATAACACACACCCTGTAGGGGGAGAGAGAGGGGCCTTGTGTTGGTCTACAGCCCTGCTCTCTGGGCCTGGTAAATAACATACACGCTGTAGGGGGAGAGTGAGGGGGGGTCTTGTGTTTCTCCCTGCACACTCTGCTCTGGGCCTGGTAAATAAGATGCACCCTTTAGGGGGAGAGAGAGGGGTCTTGTGTTGGTCTGCAGCCCTCCTGGAAGCAGGCATCTGGGGGTCCTTCTCCACGCTCTCCCGGACGTTAACGGTCCTCTGGGGCTCCAAGAGGAGCAGGCTCAGTTATTCCTGCTGCTGCAGCTGGAACCAGGAACCTCTCTCTGCAAGGGACGCCATTTTCCCTTTTTATGTAATAATTTGGGAAATTGATCATCTGATTTAAGGTACATGGAGAATAAGCGATTAGAGATAAATCTACAAGGCAGACTATGTACTCCTTTTGGGAGAATGATCTATATCAGGGGATCTCAGCTCTGGTCATGAGAGCGGCTTGTGCTTAAGTCCCTGGTGTTCTTAACCGGATTATTTCCACCTTTACATTTTCGGAGAGCAGATTTAATTCTCCTGCATGGTCCTGACCTGCGGAATGGCTCTTAGGCTGTGTGTGCTGGTGTCACTCACCCAGCAGTCCTGGGTTCACCTGAAGGAGAGGACTCTGCAGCTCAGAGGTGAGTGGAGCGGCCGGTTCCCCACCTGGGGGATAGGTGAGGGAGGGTTGGGGGGATTGGGGGCGGGGGCCGGCCCCCCCGGAGGTGAGGAGGATGACAGTGGAGGGTTGGGTTGGAGCACTGAAGGAGAAGGAAGGGGGCTCCTGTGCCTTTAGACTGGCCCAGCCCTATATATAAACTAATATTCATTTACCATGCTTAAAACTGGCCTTCTCCAAAACTCATGCCTGATCCAGTGTCTGCGAGAGAGAGACACGTTTTGTAGGAGTGGGGACTGAACCCAAGATCTAACGTTCACCAACATATTTCAAATGCCACAAACGTTAGCGAGTAGTCTGAAAAGGTGAACAAAAATGGCTGCTGATGGGGGGAAAACTCAGAGAGAACAAAAGGTGACAATTACTTGGCTGTTATAATACACTTTAATCTGCGTAATATTTGATCTTATCTTTAAAAATAAATCACCGTAAGGTAAGCCACAAATCAGGTAGCTGGCATTGTTAGACCTAAGTCGCATTCCATTTGTATTAAAAAGCCGTTGGTGAACTAAATGCAATGTTAATTTAAAATCCTTCGACAGTAGCTGTTTGCTGAGACATAGTCGCTGCAAACGTTTGCTGTCTTGAACACACCTCAGAGGATACACCATGAAAGGATAATGAACTCAACAGTCGAAAGAAGTCACTACGCTAATGAAATAAACAAAGCTGGGGTTGAAGCTACGGTCCTTTGTTAAAGGACGACCAGCTTACCTCTGTGAGCTATTGTTTCAGGGTAAACAGTGCCTCGCCCGTCGTAGATAAAGATCTATCCTCTCTTTGTCACCTCCATCAGAAAAAGAAAACCTAATAAAAAACCTTTAATATAGAAATCTAGATCTGACAATACATCCTACAATCGCTAAATATTTACATAGCGATAGGAACCTGACATTGATTTGTGATTAATTGGTTCAGTCAACACAGGCAGAGAAGATAATTATGGATTGCGTATAATATAGATTGTAAATCATCTCTGAGCACTTTGTGAACAGGGATATGTAGGTTTCTATAACACTGGCACCTAGATTTGTTTCATGAGACGCAAGAGTGTTTGTCTGTAATTCTGCTGCTGAAGTTAAGTCTTGGCTTTGGGTTGCAGTGTCTATTGCAGGGTTAGGCAAGATGGGCCATATCTGTTTCTGGATTTCAGCCCAACTTCCGCTCTTAATTATTTAATTAGCCCAATCATTTACATGATGTCATTCTTAGCCTCATTCCGTGATCTTAACAGCAGCTGATAAATGTTCTTGTCTTGTAGCATTATTATTGTGGTCTAATTTACGAGTGAATCGGTCATGGTGCATATGGCTAATAAGCTGATTGAGCCAGGGTCCTCCAGGACTGGAGTTGCCCATCCCTGGTGTGTGGGTTCAAGTCTCATGTTGTGGTGGTGTTGAGCTTTTAAAATGGTTATGAGGTGAGAGTTTATCTGTGAGGGACAAGCCCCGTTCTTCACAATAGCGTGGGTTCAGGCTTTTTCATTTTAGCCCATCACTTACTGAGACACCTGATATCATGGTCTTGATTGAAGATCTCCGCCGAGTTTGAGAACAACCGCGTTACGGTACCCGCTGCAAGTGGTGTGGAGGATCTTCAGCTTTCTACAGAAGAGGCCAGGACTGTTCTCCTGTAGGAGGGCTTAAGAGGACTTATTGACAGGTGTGTATTGAGCCATCCCTGTGTCCACAGGCAGTGTGTGTAATAGGCTTGGTGTGGCTAAGCCTTCCCTAAGTTCTGATAAATTAAATTGAACTGGACAGAGTGTTCATTGACAAACAGGCTTTTGGGTCGGGGGGATAGTCAACAAGCAAGTAGCCTTCCCCAGCTAAAGGCTCACCCGCCCCCAATGCCCTTTTCTGACCCTGTTCTGTCTGAAAGTCAGCTTTGTCTGCGCGCGTGTGTGTGAGTGCATGTGTGAGTGTGTGTGTGTTATGCCTGTAAAGCTAGACCTAGACTGATGTCCACTAATGGTCTGATATAAAGCCTTTTTTTTTTTCTCTCTCTTTTAGGCTTTTTCAGGATACTACACTATTATTCTACCAGAGTTGAAGTTTTGATCTGTGTGATCCCTCCAGCACTTGGACCCGTACTTCCCTCTAGGGCTTTCAGTGCACTCATCCCTGGTTATGATCTGCACTTGTACGTCTGCCAAATGACTGTAATTTAGTGTCCTTTAATGTAATGTGATGAGGATCATGGCTTCCGCTGGCTTCAATGAACAATCACTTGAAACGAGCGTGAAATAACTTTACTGTTGAACAGCTACAGTGGAACCTTCAGAAGGGCCCAGCAGTAGTCGGTTACATTATCTTTCATAAGCCGTGAGAAGATTAATACACATAAATAATGCCACATTAACAGGAAGTAGCCTATCCTTTCACTGTTTGGTCTTGTTTCAGTAACCACAGTGAGGTTGGTAAGAGCGATGCAGTTTGCTATTATAAATAAGCTCTTAAAAATAATTTGTTCTGAAAACTGCGATTGCTTTCATATTTCACATTTGAAGTCACACAAGGCCTCTCTCTCACAAGAATCCCGAGCAAAAAAGTTACTCGCTTTTATAGTGCATAGGAACACGGTAGCCGTGATATACAGTATTAAATACCTCTTGAGACCCAGGTGAAAAAAGTTTACGTATTTTTAATTTTTTTGACATAATACAAGTGTCTTGGATGACAAACACATGCTGCAGTGAAAATATTTTCAAAATATATATTTGAATGCCCATTATGTTAAAAATAAATACTGTATAGGAGGAAAATAAAGCTCCCAGTGTTTTTGATGGCGTGGCTTCCACACTGGGCTCAGTACTGTGAGAAGAGGAGAGGGGTGTAGTGTCCGGTGTGAAGGGGGAAATGAGTGCTCTTCTCTGGGGGGTTCGGGAACGGGGCCCCCCCCTGTGAGACGGCATGGGGGTGAAACTCTTCACCGCAAACAGGACCTGCTCTTCTCCCACCTGGAGCACCTGCAACCAACAACGCTCTGATCAATTCAGCCTCTCGCCAACACATTTGGCAGACGCTCTTATCCAGAGCGACATACAGTTGATTAGACGAAGAAGGAGACAATCCTCCCCTTGAGCAATGCAGGGCCCAACGGCTATGCAGATCTTTTTGCGGCTACACCGGGATTAGAACCACCGACCTTGCGTGTCCCAGCCCTTTACCTTAACCACTACGCTACAGGCCACCCTGATGATGAGATGACAACACGCTTGCCGTCTCATCATCGCTCCTCTCAAGAGTTTATATTTTAATCTCAATGTTAAAATAGGCATGATGAATTATGCTTCAGTCGTGCATAATTCATTATGCCTATTTTAACATTGAGATTAAAATATAAACAAGCGTGTTGTCATCTCATCATCAGGTAATCAACAAGTAATTGTTTCTATATTATCAAGAATGCCTGACAAATAAGAATTAAAAACCTGGTGAGAATCAAATCCAAGTTAAGCAAAATGTGATTTGATTTAAGGCTGTACTCCTCGTGGCAATATAATTACTTTAAGAAATAACATATTCATTTATTGGGTTGAATACCCATATCGTAATGCAGATATTAAACAAATACAGAATTAAAAGACCCCATATGTAAATGGTTGGCATTTATATAGCGCCTTTATCCAAAGCACTGTACAGTTCATGCTTCTCATTCACACACGCACACCAACGGCGATTGGCTGCCATGCGAGGCGCCGACCAGCTCGTCAGGAGCATTGAGGGGTTAGGCGTCTTGCTCAGGGACACTTCGACACAGCCCGGGCGGGGGATCGAACCGGCAACCCCTCCGACTGCCAGACGACCACTCTTACCTCCTGAGCCACGTCGCCCCCTATGTATGACGCATATGTAAGCAGGACATATCTGTACCTTGCTGATATTGTTCATTGGTTAGAGAGGGGCTGTATCTGTGCTGTGCGTGGTCTGGAGGGGGCTGGAACTGGTGGAGCGGTTGAGCTGGAGGAACCATTGACGCTCTTTTCCACTGCTCCTAGATATGAAGGTCACAGTGCACACAGGAAGTTAACAACAGGAAGAAGCATCGTCACCTCCCAGAACACCATAGATATCTTCCTGACTGGCACCCATTACTACATAGGCATTATATTAGGAATAAATTGGTGATTTGGAATACTAATTCCAGTGGTCCTTGTTGAATAATATCAATAGTTACACAACAATTTAGGTATTTCTCCCCAGATAACATAAATATCATTAGTATCTTTTCCTTTATTACCCTTTTAAATATCCCCCCTCCTCCTACCCTCATCAAGTACATGAACTCCAGAGACTAAGTAAGACCCGGTCGTTATTTATGAACTGTCGTCACGCCAACGGAAAGGTACCTCATTCCTTGTTACCCAGAAGGCTGTTCCCCAGTGGTGGTGAGACGCTAGGCTTGGGCTCTGAAGGAGGGACGTATCTGAGACAAAACAGAGCTCATCCTGAACAACAAGACATTTTCTACAGTGTATTACAATGTAATTACACATGTTATTACTGTATGGAGACATCTCCTTCAGTGTAATTACACATGTTATTACTGCACAGAGACATTTTCTACAGTGTGTATTACAATGTAATTACACATGTTATTACTGCACAGAGACATTTTCTACTGTGTATTACAATGTAATTACACATGTTATTACTGCACAGAGACATTTTCTACAGTGTATTACAATGTAATGACACATCTTATTACTGCACATCGACATTTTCCACAGTGCATTGCAATGTAATTACACATCTTATTACTGTATGGAGACATTTTCTACAGTGTATTACAATGTAATTACGCATCTTATTACTGCACAGTGACATTTTCTACAGTGTATTACAATGTAATTACACATCTTATTACTGCAGAGATATTTTTACAATGCCAAGGCTCCTCTCCTTTGCCTGTACCATAAGCCATACATATACTCTCAAGCTACTTCTAAGGTTTCATTCTGAAATACACAGCAAAAGTTTCAGTGTAAAATCAAACTCCAAAAGAATACCTTTAACTGTAATTGGGATACAGTTGTTACCTATTGAGCTCTAATGGATTTGATTAAACACTGAAAACTTTATGTTACGTACACAGGACCAAAACCGTGACTTACTCTCTGTGCGGGCGAGACTGTGCTTGAATTTCTGTTCTCTCTGCCATTTTGCTCTTCTGTTTGAGAACCAGACCTGCAGAAATAACCAAAAAACATTCACTCACACCCCCGCCAGATCAACTCTTGCCTTTACATTCTGCAAGGTGCCATTTGGAATCAGAATGAGGCCTGACAAATTTTAACTCGTGGAAGTCAAGGTTTGTTGATTCTATTCACATGATTCACATTCAAATGTTGCATAGAGCTACTATGAATCTTGTACTCTTTTTGTAAGAGGCCATTTTAGGGGCGTTAATGCAGTCTGCTGAGTTTACAGTCAGTGAATACCTTTATTGTGGCTTCAGGAAGGTTGCACTCCACTGCTAGTTTCTGCCGGGTGAAAGCATCTGGGTAGTGACCCTGGAGAAACTCTGTTCAATTTGAAGAGAAGGAAAATAGCTGAACCAGCAACCAAGTTTGTAAACCACTGATTACAACCATGGTACATTCATAATTGTTAATTTCCTGATTGGTTGCTCACCTTTTTCTAACGCTACGCACTGTCCTTTGGTAAATATTGTGCGGTTTCGACTGCCGTCCTTTTTTCTTTGAGAGTCTCTGGACTCACTATTGTTTTCCGTCCACGCATTCGTATTGTTATGCTGCCTTTCGGTTGTGTTTTCTAAAACAAATGACGCATTTTAAAAAGTTTCGAACAATTACAGTTTTTTTTTTTCGTTTTTTCCTGTTCTTTAGTGGAATGCCATGATGGCCATTGCAAGGCAGTTACCTGCATGTGGATGCGCTAAACAGTTCTCCATTCCAAAGAATCCCAAATCCTGTTGAAGGCTCCTTAATATTCTGTTGACTGACGACACCTATGTACAGGAGAAATTTGTACCTAGGTCATATTTCAAGTTGTACAACTTTTGTTGCATATAAGGTCATGAACCAATTAATTATAAACCTTTTTTAACCAAAATGTGATAAAAAAAATAATCACCTAAACACCTAATGTAGTTTTAAGGAATCACCAGATCCTCCAGAAAATTGTATTTGCAGAATTATATTTCATATTTACCCCCGCCCCCTTATTTAAACAAATGCTTAAATATTGACGCCGCTTACACTCGGCACGGTGTCCGGTTTGCAGACTCTTTCAGCCATAAGCTTAGTCTGGATTTCCCAGGCAAAAATGGTTGGCCTTTCGCGCTTGTATCGGCTGATTTTGGCGATCACTTCAGGCGTGAGGAGACGAGGTTTACTGCCTCCAATGGCCTTCGGGCACACAAGTCCTGTCCTTTGGTACCTCCCCAGTATCTTGCTGACACAACCGTTGGAGACCTGCGCGGGGAAATAACCGAGTTAAATAGCTATCTGAGATCTTCGTGAGCTGAGAATTCTAACGGTTCTAACTGACATTTTTGATGAAAAAAAAATAGTGTCATAAATATGTTGTTTATAGGGCACGAAATGCATGTGTGAAGTTCTATACAAAAATACTGTTTAAAAAAACAGTAAAAGTATGAACAAATGTAAAAGTCGTATCTGCTTGGAGCCCATTCACTTTGGAATCTTTCAAGCTCAATATTTCAAAACTATTCCGAATGCAGATAGAATCTTCTCTTTCTCATCTCACGATTTAGCATTTCAACGGTGTTGAACTCATACAGTTGGTCGTGAGTAGCCATGCAACTCCATAACATTCTCATCTAAATTGAAGTTCTTGCTGAGAAACCGCTGGCGCAATTGATGGAGAGCATGGATTGTAATTGATTCGAGTCCCAAACGAACAGGTATACCCATTGAGCAAAGTACAAAGTGGTCTGAATCACTTATGAAAATAACCAGCGGCAGTAAACCTCTCTATACCTGTAAAATCCGGGAGATTTCACATGGCCTTGCGCCCTCCAAAGCCAGCTCGATAATTTTCCTCCGCTTACAAGTGGGTAGAGGCCTGCCATTTAGAAAAACCCCACCAAGTTGATTGATGCACTTGTTCCCTTAAAAGTAAAGGTAACACAATTATGATGCCATAAAATGTATTGACACATTATAGAGGGCGGGGAATGTATCTCAGCAATTGAGATTCAAAGGGATAAACGCGACTCCAAATGCACCAATAAGGTAGCCTACATAATAACGACTTTTGATAGTATTTTTGCTTTTTAATTTATTTCCATATCTATTTGGAATACGCGTATTTTCACTTATTTAAAGTCACAGCGAGTTAAATAGACACCACGAAAAACTTTTAAACACTAAAACATGAAGCAATAATGAATAATTACAACCTTGCTTGTCCATGCCTTTTCTGGACTTTCCTCTTCACAGATTGCCCGCTACCTGGCATAAAACACAAACGCATACAAAAAATTGAGACTCTGATTTTGAGACATTGTGGGCCCCTACTCATTCTTACCTAGTGCATTCGAAACACAACCATCCAATGCGACACAATAAAAGCTGATTCGAAAGATTACTTACGGATGATCATCTAAATATTGGCTTTAATTTTAATGAGATTTTAATGCCAGCTTACCTGATAGAAACGGCTTTCACTTTGTGTGGTGTGGCTGCGTTTCAGAAGCAGGCTGAACCTGACTTGGCTTCGGGCTCGACTTCATAAATATATACCGGTCCTATCTGAATGACGTAGTGATAGAATATTGAGAATGTAAACATTGAAGGCAAATCGACGCAGTGGCAGGGTGTGTTCCCGGCACCCCCCAGGCAGGCGATCTGTTCCAGTATCAATATATGTATTAAATTCGTCCATATTAAGTGTAAGTATTCAGTGTACACAGTTTTATACATTCTGTATGTTTATCCAATTCATGAACCAGGGTATATTATGATCATTATGATGTAATGTGTATTATTATTAATATTACTACTACTACTACTACTACTACTACTACTACTACTTATTCTACTACTACTACTACTACTACTACTAATAATAATAATAATAATAATAATAATAATAATAATAATAATAATGTTTAGTGTATCGATTATTTTTGTTACTTTGAAAACTAAGCACAATGTTCTAACCTGCATCTCAGGACCAGAAAAACACGTACGGGACAGTGAGAAACATTTATTACCAAGCCGAAAAAATATGCAAAAATATGTGTCTTGAACAGTTTGTTGCCATTCTTGTTGAGTCTAATCATTCTTATTTTGGGGCAAATGTAAAATGTAAAATTATAATGCACTGAATACATAAAATCGTCTGCATGAAGCTAAAGGTGCACAGAGCAATTTATTATGTGACATAATAAAAATATCATAATATTAATTTAAGAAAATCACCATTAATAACCGTAAACAACATTAGCAACAAAGTTGTGGCTGTATGAAAATATTGTTACTTGCGAACTTGCTCTTGCTACTAACAATTACTTTAATTAATTCAAACAACACTAACATCATATACGGAGTGGGATAACTTTTAAATAAGTGATACAGATGTCAAAACGCAGTTGGAGAAGTTGACAATGTTGCATTCACCGACAGACTACAATAGATTATACGTTACCACAACAAGCAGACACAATTACAAGCTGGTCTAACGGGGAAAGCAAAGCGAAAGGTTTGTATTAAGAGTAGGCCTATATTAGATGCTTATTGCTTCAATACACAAAAATACCCTCGTGCCCGTAATTGTCCAAAATACGATGGATCAAACGGAAAGAAATGTTGGCCATGAAAATGTTTCACCCTAAGAAAGGGTAGGATATTTTTATAAAGAGACTCAGAATAATTGGACCAGTAGCTAAACCATTGGCCTAGAGGCTTACTGTCAGGATGGGGAAAACGTCTTTTACATAACACAAAAACAAAACAAAGGAAAAACAGTTGTTTGAGTGCAATACATCATACGATATATACACGGAATATACTCGCTTTTGAACCTTTATTTCACACAAATGCTTACAGATGTCACAAGCTTTTGAGCTCTCCTCCGTCACGTGACTCGAGCATCTCTCTCTTCCCGAAACATCCAACCATTTCAAGTGCGGGCTGATTGTTTCTTTTTTAAACAAACATACAAGGGGGGTTCAAAGTCGTCTGCCATATGGTAAAGTGCATTTGATAAATCATAAATCCATCATATACACTCTTTTATTACATTTTCTTTCAAGCATGAACAAATAGAGACAGGGATGGATACTGTGGGTCACGAATTGAGGACCTATTTATGAAATGGAGAGTCGAAAAAACCCTCGCAGATGTCTTCTGTCTGGCACGCAGATAAAATATGTTGTAAACGTTTCAAAGAAAATATTTGAAGAGCAAATATTAGCGAATGAAAATCTATACAACCCTAGTCGTTTGGTCTGTTTAATGACTAATTGGGCATCATTAGCAAGATCCTCACAGCTCGTAGCTCTAGAGAAATAAAGGGTAGATTCTAAAATGCCATATGTTCCAAATTATACATTAACCACGGGTCACCTTATGATAATATTTTCGACATGGAGGCATCGCATATCTAGGATAGACATCTCGAACGCCAGCATCTCCTTGCCAACAGACAGAAAAGACAAATAAAGCATTTATTTTAGTGCTCACCGGTCATGCTACATTTGCGCTGAAGTGCTTTATCACAAATCTCTCATGAACCAACAAAGGTTGATTAAATAGCTTCCCGCGAGACGCATAATGAAGCAAACAATAGGTGCGTAATTGCTAAATGTGCACACTCGGGATCCGCTCAAAGCGTTTCTTCACAGGAAAAAAATGACATTTTTGCTTTATAAATTTACAGAACTGTATTCCATAAAGTGTGGAATTACATTTTGTCCTACACTGAGCTATTTATGCTCGTTGTTTTTATCAATACGAGGAAACCACGACTATGTCCCCTGCGTAAATGCTGGTGAACCCAAAGCTATCCAAAGCGCACAGGGTTGAATCTAATTAATGCGCATATAACAGCTTTTAAACAAATTAATAGGCACGTACACTAGCTCTGTCGCATTGTTAATAATTCCATAAAATGTAAGATGATATGTGATTTCTATGAATCGATCAAGTATCGCGCATTTTCCCTGACAGAATTCCTAGAGAAACCATTTGGAGCATTACGCATTTGACTGGCTGGCAAGACTGCATTGTGCTTAATGAAACGGAGTAAGTCTTGTGCGCCGTGCGTTATATGCGATGCCGTGGTCTAAGTTGAGCGACGGGTAACGGAATGAGTAGAAAGATTCAGCGCCTAACATACTGGTTGGCCACATTACTCCAAATTGTAGGCCTGAAAATGAAAATTGTATCCTCAAACAGGTATGAAGTATTTTTTTTAAAAGCAAATGGTTATGATTAGCTTCCAAAGCGCCTGTAGCCTACGGATATTAATGGTAGATTCCGTGGTTACTATTTCATGAAAACTAAGCTGCCAAGTTCCGATGTTCGCAATTTACAAACAATATTTCAATTAAATACGTCGCAAATGTTTACTGTCAAAAAACAGCATATAATTTGCAATGATAAATTGTGCACCGTACTGGTTAATTATGTGGTGTTTCAGATGACATATGTTGTTGAGGGCAGCCTACTCAATACAACTGACTGACTGTGGTTCAGGGAATGGGACGGAGAACACCGCTGTTGACTTGCTGGGTAAGCAATGGATGTTCTAGTGCAGAGGGAGTGAGACCTGTAGATTGTATAATCATCAGTCAGAATCGTGTGGTTTACGCAGATTTTCCTGTGACGCACCAGGATAAATTATTTCAATTGCACGGATTTGTCGAGCCGATGTACAGTGATGTGTAGGCTACAGATGTTGAATTACCTCATACTTCGAAGAAACACGATTATTAGCCTACCTTATATCCCATAATTTCGGCGTTCAGAAAAATCACATTGCTACCATGAAATAACAGATTAGGTAGATTTAGCTATGGAAAGTGGAAAGAGACTCAGTCCAGCTGTGAATGAACACACCCCAAGTTAAAATAATGGTCCCCGTTCAAATCCCTCTTGCGCCTAAAAACTGATCCGCGGATGATACATTTTCCAACCAAACAGCAATTGAACGACTGGTCTGTGTGTGTGCCAAACGTTCTTTGTTGAACGTGTTTAAATATTGGCTTTTAATATGCGCTCTCATGTCTTGCTCTAAGTGTCAGTCGGTCATCTTTGTTATGACAGTATTTTGGGTGTATTTTAACAGATGAATGGTGGTTAAATAACAGAGGGCAGGCTATTCAAATGATACAATTGTTATTTGGAAAACATTAATTGTAGCCTAAATTAAGTGCGTTTCTGTTAAAGTGACTGTAAAGTAACCATAAATTATCATATAAAGTCAGACATAAATTTGTATGTCAGGATTGTATGGATGTGGTCCGGACTGTCTCACCACTCAACTCCTCACAAAATGTACTACCCGCAAGTAAATTTGTCTTGGAGGGAGGGAGAGAGACTGGGAGAGGGATAAGGCTGGTAGAGGGATTAAGAGCTAAAAGATAGCAAGATGTAAACTTCAAACGGAAAGACCCCCAGCTGGGACTGGAATCTTTGCCGTCATTGTTGCTAGGAGACGGTGTTATCAGCCACACGTGTAGCTACATGCTACAAATCCCTCTTTAAAAAATTTCTATGTACAAATCTCATGAAGCTATGGGAGGAGATATGCAAGACATTGACATTGGCCATTCATTCTTCATTCTTCAAGGTACCTGACCCAAGAGCTCAGAATTTAACTCCCCACATATGAATAGATGGAAATGTTCAGTTAATATTGCAATGAAATTAATTTCTAAAATTAAAAACGCTCACCCAACCGGCACTTTTCAGGTAAGATTTGATTCTCCTGTAATATATGACAAAAAAAAGGCTAAATGGCGACATCCAGTGGATAAACTACATAATTACACACAGGCGCTGTTCGTGTTGGTGTTGATTATTCGCCTACCATTGACTAGGCAAGCCAATACATGAAACATTGATTTAGGAAGAATAAACACGCAACTGCCAGCCCTAATTATTCTAAAAGTAGGTGGACAGGGGGGAGAAAGGATAGTGAAAATCACTGGATTACTTCAGTAGATTCCAAGATGATCTGGTTTGTTTAAATACCATGAGTTAAACGCTAGTACTGTTAAATTGCAATACTGTACCACAGGGATGCCCAACCCTATGAGTCCTGTAGGTTATCAATTCAGCCGCAATTTGACATGGCTCATTGTGCTACATGGCTCAATTGTACTACGCATTGTGCATGATATATCCGGCTGTTGAACGAGGTGCGATTCTGGTTCGGGGTTTGGAGTGAAAACCTACAGGACGGTAGATCACCAGTAACAGGCACGGATTGCTTTCCAATACTAACTTTGTAATCCGCTCCCTCGGCACACCAGAAAGTAAATTACAGGCGAAACGAAGACCGCACGTGTGGCGAAAATAATTTCGGCCGCTCTCAGTGTCACAGACGCATCAACTAAAACGATGCCATGTAGCCGATGACACACAACGTCAAAAGTCCCTGATACTGTTAACTACAGCTGCACTCCTCGTGAGCGCCAGAAGCACCGTGAAATAAGATGATGCTGACGTGTCGTCCGTACTTCTCACTCCGGAAGTAATAGCTATCCCTTCCTTACACTTCGCGAAAGTGGTCTATTTTTCAACGCGTACACTCGCAATTGACCCGGAACATGTAGAAAAAAAATGACGTGTATATCCTGTACATGCTGGGGTTGCATGACGCCGTGTGTTTCCGGTTTAGTGAGTGTGTACAGCGGCATTCGATTCTTCTTTCTCGGAACCCAGTAGAGCAGTCTTTCCGACTCCCGACTCCTTAACCTGTTTCCCCCCCACACGGCGTGTTTAAATCGGCGAATATGGCATCATCCGCATCCTCACAGGCTCAAACAAATGCAGCTACGGTCTTGCCGCTGCAAAGAGGAATTGTTAAAATGGTAAGTCTTAAGACTTAGTGGTCGGGGGTGTAAAGCTAATAGGGGTTTAAAAAAAAGCAACCAGGCTAAATAAGTTCACCACAACTGGATGAGTTTGTAACTGTGTGTGCGTGGTGAAATGGACAGCTACTTCGTTTTTTCCAGAAAATTCTACAGGTTTATATTTTCACTCAGGTGTGTGTACAGTGTGGTGGCTAACTTATTAGCTAGACACTAGGCAGTTGTATAGGGAGCCACATAGCTAGCTAAGTAACGGTAGCTAATTGGTGGTCCTGTTTAATTGGCAGTTGTGTAATTAGGTAGCACCCAACTATCACACGCTGGCGATATTTCTTTAAACTAGCACGGTGACTAGCTTTTTAACGTTTTTGGTGTGTATTTAAGGTCCCAATTCCACAAGGCAGTAGATGAATATTTGAAAATGTTCTAAGTGCAACATTAGCTAAGCTAGCTATCTGATTAGTGTTATTGCCTGAGGTTTTAATGAGCACTACGTTTGCTGTTAGACTTGTTAGACTAAATAATAACTTGCATTTTTGCAATGTGGAGAGTAGCGTACAACAGCACCTATTGCTGTCACGTGTGACACAGCATGGGCTGAACTGAGGCTAACTAGCTAGCTCGGTGTTTGTACTCTGATCAAAGTTCCTTATTCTTCAAAGCAAGGGTTTTGATTACACCATCTTTTGCGTAAAACTTCAGGAAATCACGCTTGTGTCTAGATGAAATCAGAACACAGCTACCGCACCACGATATGTTTAGCTTGCAAATGTTATCTAGCTGGCTAAAGTTAGAGTTAAAGTAATTTATAAAAAGTCTGAAGAGAAACCTTCGCTTTGCGCAGAAAAAAAGTGGCCGTAAAAACGAAACTGCACTAACATTGGTGGACTAATGTGTCGCGTCAGATTTTATTGTTTTAACAGTGATTGCGATTCGAAGACTGGCGTATAGTTTAGATCCAGCTACAGTAAGGTTGGCGCAAAGCGCTTTCGTACTGATATCCACAATGACACGTAACCCCTGGAACTCTTTGCAGCTGCACGCGTTTCCCAGGACAGCAGCGTAATTGATGACGTGGTGCAGTTGTGGATTTGTGCAGGACCAACTCTGGAGTTAACACTTAAGATATATTGTAAACATTTAACAACGACGTAGTTCCATGCGGTTTACATCGGTTTTTAGCATTTAAGATGTTCTGTTTGCGCTTAGCCGATGAGCAATACGCAAATGAATCCTCTGAATTATTCCCCAAATCAGTGCAAGCCCTCGGGTACCGGTTTTAAAATGTATTAAAACAAGTCTTCCAGATATTTACTGTGTACACACACGTCCAATAAGCAGTGGGCCAAGACACTTGAGTTGTTTTTAAATTTTGTTTAGTTCTCAACGAGGCTTGCGGATGTATTTATTGTGGCACAAGTGCAAAGCGCAAAACAAAGAAAGAAAAAACAAAACTTGCGGCTCTGAGTGCAAAACACGAAAAGACAACACGAAAACAAAAACGTACAGCTCTTAAAGGAGCACTGCCACACTGCCGCACTCGTTTCTCACGTTCGTTTCAGTTGAGATTATTTGGGTTAAATGCTTGCATACTGTGTGCAGGTCTTTTTAAAATCACCGTGCCTGCACTTCTGCAGTAATAGGATGATTCATTGGAAGAAGTATCCACAACCAAGGGGTCCAGTAGGGCAACGAAGCAACAAGTAAATATCTAGCTGTATAAAAATCTTGTAATTTAGCTAACGCTTGCTGAACTTATACGTCAAGCAAACATTAGCTAAATGACACGATTTTGATACAGTTCGTTCGCTAGATATTTACTTACTCGTCGCTTAGTTGTCCCCCTGGACTTCTTCCAATGAATCCCTCCTATTGCTGCAGAAGAAGTTCCTTCAAAAGAATGTCCCGGTATTTATTGCGGCTATAGTTAATGATTGCTAATGGCTGCCAAGTGCAAAACGACAGTTTCTGCACCTTACAAATGTAAGCGTGCCCCTGTCAACAGACCCAGATTCCCAGCGACTGCACAAATGCTTCTTCCATCGTTTTCATTTCTGGTCTTGGCGCTCTCCTGTGCATTGTTTGTTCAGTTGCGTGCCCCTGGGAGCGCTATCACAGTTAGATAATGTTGGCCTAGGAACACAGGTAGGGCCCTGTTTTTCTGTGTTATCTGTCCCCTTGGGATCTATATGACCCAGGTTGGAGTAGAGACCCATAGTTGTTGAAAGCCAGCTATTCATTTTGTAAAATTGATAACCTTTTAATTTTTTTTATGATAACTGTCATTTATGTAAGACTGCATTTGGTTTCTGGTTCTGGTTAATGTTGCGAGCCTCCTATTTGTACAGAAGCCTATTTTCTGCCGCATCTCAAGAGAAGCAGCTCCCGTGGCGACCAATCCCTCTGTGTTTTCCTGTCTGTTTTAGTGGTATTACCAAGCGAACCCCACAGGCTGGCATTGTGTGCAATTAAGAATCGTCATTGCAGACCCTCTTTGTTGGAACAGTTATTTGGTGTATTTTAGAAATGTGTTTTTCGGTAATTACGTTTTCTCGCCACATCTTAATTTATTATTGTTGTTCAAATGTATTATTCAAGGCACATTATTTGTTTCCCTTCGATCCCCCCCCACCCCCCCACCCGACCCCTGGGCTATGGAGCACAACACCTGCAATCACATCTTTTTTTTTTTATAAAATGTAAATAGATTTCAAAGTTTTGGCTCAGGTTGGTTTTTTGTAAATTTGAGTTGGATGAGCTCTCATCTCTTCTGTGTTCTTTGCCCTGGCGCTGAACTAAAACCACAACCTCAGATTCAGGTTCAGCCCAAACGGTCACGTTTCAAACTGCCGTCCTTTCCTAAACAGACTTGCGGTGGCGTTTCGGTGGAGATGACTGAGTCAGCCCGCCCCCCCCTGAACTGAGATCAGTGATGTAGCCTTTTTCCCCACGCCGTCCGGATCGGTGAACGGGCACGACCGTGCGGGGTGTTTTTTTGCGGTTGCCGTGTTTCTGACCGCCACGCGTTCCTCCCCCCCAGGTGCTGTCCGGGTGCGCCATCATCGTGAGGGGCCAGCCGCGTGGCGGACCCCCCCCAGAGCGCCAGATCAACCTCAGCAACATCCGGGCGGGGGCCATGGCCCGCCGGGCCGCCCAGAGCCAGCCCGACACCAAGGACACCCCAGACGAGGTGAGGGGAGAGGGGGGCAGTCTGAGAGCGAGCTTCCCTTAGCCTGGAGGTTCACAACCCTGGTCCTGGAGGACCTGTCCTGTCTGTTTTCACTCCGCCTTTCACAAAGCACACCTCATTCAACAGCTCGAGCAGAGCTGCCCAACCCTGTTCCTGGAGATCTACCTGCCTGTAGGCTTTCACTCCAACCCTGACAAAGCACCCCTCATTCAACAGCTAGAGCAGGGCTGCCCAACCCTGTTCCTAGAGATCTACCATCCTGTAGGCTTTCACTCCAACCCTAACAAAGCCACACCTCATTCAACAGCTAGAGCGGGGCTGCCCAACCCTGTTCCTAATGATCTACTGTCCTGTAGGTTTTCACTCCAACCCGAACAAAGCACACCTCATTCAGCAGCTAGAGCAGGGCTGCCCAACCCTGTTCCTGGAGATCTACTGTCCTGTAGGTTTTCACTCCAACCCTGACAAAGCAACACCTGATTCAACAGCTGGAGATCTTATTGAGCTGCTAATTGGTAGAAACAGATGTGCCAAATTAGGGTTGAATTGGGAAACCTGCAGGAAGGTAGATCTCCAGGACTGGGGCCGGTTACTACCTCAAGTTGTGAGGTTTGCAAATATGTGATTACAGTCTGCCATGTAGTGGTAACCATCATTACTGGTAACTGAAATCAAAGGAGTTCTAGAACATTCCCTCAACCCACTCTTCAAAGTGTCCTGGGGACCTGAATCAACATTACTGTCCACTCGTGTTCCTAAAAGTGCTTTACTGCTCTTTGTAACAGCACTTGCTTCTCAAGTAGCACTTGCAAGAAGACATTGAATGGACAAGGGGTCATTTGTCAGCAGTTAAATAAATAAACAGAGACAGCACATTGAGGAATTCATATGCTTTTGAATGTTCTTGAAAGGAATATTGCTTTTGTACCGGATTATAGAGCATGCTCCTTTTCTGTTATGTACACTAATGCTCTGTGCAAAAGGTTTATGGGTAGGACTGCTTTTTAATCTTAAATAATCATAGTTGATGACCTCTTCTGCTTTTCATTCTTTGGGTAAAATACTAAGTTATTTATCTGTTGCCAAATTTGAAAGATTTGGCACTGAAAGTGATTTTTCATCATGAAACTGGACACGTGTGGGTGTGTGTATTTGAGAGCACATCGTGTTTTGTTCTCGTTGAGTTTTGTGAGCTGTGATGAGTGGAGCGCAGCGATGTGGATTCCTTTGACCTTTGACCTGTGAGAATTTGACCTTTGACACTACCCTTGCAGCCGTGGGCCTTCCAAGCCCGAGAGTTCCTGAGGAAGAAGCTGATCGGGAAGGAGGTGTGCTTCAACGTGGAGATAAAGACCGCCCAGGGCCGGGAGTACGGCATGGTGTACCTGGGGAGAGGTACGCTGTGATAAACACGCTTGCCTACTCACACACTCACACACCTGCACCTACACACACACACACACACACACCTGCACCTACACACACACACACACACACACAAACACACGCACACCCGCACTCACACACACGCGCGCGCACACTCGCACACACTCGCACACACTCGCACACACTCGCACACACACGCACGCACACGCACACACACGCACACGCACACACACGCACACGCACACACACGCACACACACTGGGGGCGTGATGGCTCAGGCAGTAAGAGCAGTCGTCTGACAGTCGGAGGGTTGCCGGTTCGATCCCCCGCCCGGGCTGTGTCGAAGTGTCCCTGAGCCAGACACCTAACACCCAAATGCTCCAGACGAGCTGGTCGGTGCCTTGCATGGCAGCCAATCGCCGTCGGTGTGTGAGTGTGTGTATGAATGGGTGAGAAGCATCAATTGTACAGGGCTTTGGATAAAGGCGCTATATAAATGCCAACCGTTTACCATTTACCATTTACACTCACACACGCACCATAGAGGGCGGGGACACATAGCTCATCTCCGTACAATCTTGTGCCATGGAGGGCCAAGGGAGCATGCAGGTTTTCATTTTCATTCCAACCAATCACCACCCCTCCTCCCCTACACTACATCAGTTGTCCCTGCTCTCTGTTTAATGGAGTGATAATTACTGAAGTCAGGTGGTGTGTCGTGGTCGGTTGGAATGGACACCCTGCAAGCTCTCGACCCTCCATGGGCTCATAATTGGGCGCCCCTGCTGTTGACTGTACAGTTTTGAGATGTTGGTCCAACTCCGGAGTGAACTTTTGTGCTTGCTGGCTGTGCTAGCTCTGCTGGAGACTCCCACGCACTGTTTGCGGTTGGACGGGAGTAAACTCGGCCCTTTTGTGTAAGGAAGCCTTTCCTCTGAAAAACTTTGCGCGAATCAATCATTTTTGAGATATTGGATATTTAAAGTTTCTGTATCCTTAGCATTGTTTTTTGTAGTCGTTTTGACGCGTTTCAGCTGTTTAACCTGCTGTGTAATGGAAGAACGTAAAAAGAACACTCTTGCGTCGACTGATTTTTGACATAAACGCTAGATTGGAAACTACTGCGTTGGCGTCTGGAAAATGGCTGTTCAAGCAGCACGGTTATGAGGATTTGAACGGCATTTTGATAAGATCCCAGAGCTTGCTTGTTTCTCTCGGACCGAGGTGTGCAAGAACTGCTGATATAAGCCCGTTTTCTTTCTTCGACGGGCGCGCTGGAAGTCTTTGAAGTGGTGCTGACAGGGGTAGAAAATAAAACGTCGAACGAAACATTCACTGTTCCAGCCCGCCTCGCTGGCCCCTGTTTTTATGCGATGTAATAAAAGTCCAGGACTGTTACGGGGGTCTGGATCCATGTTTTTATGCTGAGTGGACCATCGCTTTATCGATGCGAGAAGTCGTTCATTCCGGAACGTTCTGATTTGTTCTGTGGTGATTCCGCACCGGAACCCCCCCCCCCCCCCCCCCCCCGGAAGCTTCTGATGCAGAGGGGATGGGTCTGTTTGAGCGGGCATCTCCCACCGAAAATCCTGGAGGGCCGCTGTGTCTGCTGGCTTTCTGACATGTTCCTGCTCTTTAGTGCTTAATTTAACTCCGGGGATGGGCGTCTCCAGTCCTGGAGGGCTGGTGTGCATGCAGGATTAACTCCAGTCCTGGAGGGCCGGTGTGCATGCAGGTTTAACTCCAGTCCTGGAGGCCTGGTGTGTATGCAGGATTAACTCCAGTCCTGGAGGGCTGGTGTGTATGCAGGATTAACTCCAGTCCTGGAGGGCCGGTGTGTATGCAGGATTAACTCCAGTCCTGGAGGGCCGGTGTGTATGCAGGATTGCTGCCACCGGTTGCCCTGGCTCAATTAGCTAATTAGCCATATGCACCATGACCGATTCACTCGTAAATTAGACCACAATAATAATGCTACAAGACAAGAACATTCATTAGCTTCTGTTTATATCACAGAATGATAAATATGTAAATAATTGGGCTAATTAAATAATTAAGCCGTTAGTCTGAAATTCAGAAACTGATATGGCCCGCCTTGCCCATCCCTGATTTTACTCACCGGCTGGCTAAAGAGTCCCACAGCCTGTTCCCAGTGCCTGAACTGGCTGATGATTGCAGGGAAATCCCAAAAACCAGTGGAGACTGCAGTTTGAGAGCCCTGTGTTTGAGTGTGTACCTGAGTAAAACCTGAAACCTTCCCAAATCTGGAAACCGGACTGAATAAAAAGCTCTTCTGGGTTTTTTCCTGCGCAGGTACCTAGCCAACTAATCCTCAGTTGGTACGTGTTTCTTTTTTGCAGATACGACGGGGGAAAGCATCGCAGAGTCTCTGGTGACAGAAGGCCTGGCCACCGTTCGCAGGGAGGGAATCCGGGGCAACAAGTAAGAGAGACTAACTGCCTTTTCCACTCCTGCTGGACTAAACCAGGGCCTGACCCTCTTCCTGGAGATCTACCTTCCTCTCCCTCCAACCCTGACAAAGCACACTTCGTTCAAGAGCGAGAGCAGGGCTGCCCAACCCTGTTCCTGGAGATCTACCGTCCTGTAGGCTTTCACTCCAACCCTAACGAGGCATTTTGCTTTGTGTTGGTGTCTGAGTGAACCTTCAGAGCCGGGTTGGGCAGCCCTGGGCGAAGGTCATTCTGTTATAACGACAGCCAGACTCGGAGTCTCCGGGCCTGTTTGCACACGGCTGCGCTTTGCATGAGTATTCTGTCGTGCGTTTTTCAGTGCGCCGTGGACCGACTCAGCGCCCACCGAAGCCCCGACGTCGTGTCGGAAACGGCCGGGCGAGCAAACGTAAACTACGAGGACGTAGAAAGAGCTTTGGAGCCGTTTCCGTCGGATACGGATGACGAGTCGTTCCGCGGTCGGATGGGACGTGCGTCTGGATTCCGGGGTTGCCGGGTTACCGGTTCTGACGGGGCGGTGTGCAGTGACAGTGGGACGTTTATTCCGTGCCGCTCCGTTAAAACGGGGCTCAAAGGGTCCTTGTCTGGGGTGGCCAGCACGGCCTGGTACCCTCCGAACCGGCCGGAGCTGGGGGGGGTGGGGGGGGCTTTTGTGGAGATTGTTTTCCTGCCCCCCCTCCCCACCAGTTAAGACAGAACTATGGGTTTTTTCCTGATGGGGGTTTGCTGAAAGAACACCCTGAACGTAGAGCTGTCTGACGCATTCGGTCACGTCATTTTGGACTTGCAGCGCTGTGATTGGACGTCGAGCTCGTGGCTCTGCTTGCGTTCGGTGTAGGAGCGCGATATCGGGTGTGAAGCTTCGGCCGTCCGACACGTTTACGCTCTGCCACTGTAAACATCGCGGCTTTTGTCCTGCGTCTCTGAGCGTGACTTTCTGAAACCACTCTATTAGGAGAGTCAATTGATTCCTTCGCAAAGAATAAATCCCGCTGTTTCTTTGCACTGCTGCCAGTTGCCCGTTCTGGCTAAAAGGCATTTCTCCTTCACTGTTTCTCCTGCCCTGCTGACTTTGCTTACTTTGCTTACCACAAACACAGGCAAACGTCCAAAAACATCTTCCTTCCGCCCGCGCAATCTCACACCTTGCTCCTCGACGGGGTTTAGCGGGAGCGTTGTGTTTTCGCGGGATCGGAGTCGGACCTCATCCCGGCCGGTTCGCCCCGGCGTTCACCCCGTCCGGTCCGGTCGGGTTCCCCGGCGCCGCTGAGCGTAAACGGACCGGTCAGCCGCTCCACGGGGCGAATTAAAAAAGCAGCGCTCCGAGACGCCCTCATTACCGCCCGTCTCCGTGGGCCTCCCTGTCTTCGCCGATAACGACGCGAGCAGAAACACTCCGAGCCGGCCGACCGCTCCGACCCCTTTTAATCGCACGCGCGTTCCCCTTTTTTTTAATTTCGGGAGAGTCGCGGTCCGCTGACCCGTCGGCGGATTCCCCAGCGCGTCGAATCGTCTGAAACCGAGCCCTCATCAGCCGACATCAAACGGGAGCCGGCCCGCGCCCAATTCAGTTACCGCTCCGAACAGCGAAGCCCGCTGATGTAACACCGCTCAACACCGCTGTCCTCGGACGCCCCCCCCGCCTCTCGGAGTCGGCCGTAGTTTCGGCAGCTGTCGGCTGAGTCTGCGTTAAGCCGAAAACGCCTGTTCCTCGGAGGTACCCCCGTCCGGTTTCGTTCCGCGGCGCTCTCCGATCCCCGCGGAGCGAGATTAGGCTCACGCGGGGCGCTAGCAGATGTGCGCCTCGCTCCATAAACCCCGCAGAAGGTCCCCCCTGATCCGAGCGGACGGATCCAGTGGGGAGTTTCCCTTTTATGATTATTATTATACCGAATTGGATCAGCTGCCGTTGGTCTCATTGCCTGCTTTTACGACTTCTTCCCTGGCACTGGCTCGCGGCTAAAGTGACAGGTTTTGTGGGGTGAGGAATTTCTTGCTACAGTGCAATAATTGTCTAGTTGGCCAAGTAGTTGGCACCATATTATCTCGCTACAAAGAGACCGGCAATATAGTGTAGGCCGCTTTTAATTTTCACCCTTTTTTTTTTCCTGTGTGAGGCTTTTAAGGTAGAGTGCGTACAAATTTGGCTCCTGTCAGGAATCTGTTTCTCCGTACAAAAAAAAAGGAGCCGGCGTTGAAGGCAGGAGAAAAAGGCCCGTTTCGCAAGTCCACCTCCGGCGCGCGCCAATTAGCGGCTCCGTTTCTCCGGAACGTTCCGAGGCGGATTGAAACCCCGCTTTTAAAGCTGTCCTCTCGAGCTGTTTCTCGAGCGGATGATAGAATCGACGGTGCGCGTTTGCACAAAGGCGCTCCCGCGCTAACCAGGCCCCGTCCGATTCCCCGGGCTCGGCCGATGAAAAGTTTCGACGCGCGGGGCGGCGTTGGTGTGCGACTGACAAATTGGCAGTTGAAGAATTGGGCTCTTTTCAATGCCGCCGCTTGCCCATTTGAACGTTTTAGATTGTAGCTGAGGCTTCGGGTTAGGTTTGAGAAAGGCAGACTCATTTTAAAGGAACCTAGCGGCTAGAGGTTAGAGGATAGAGCATTTCTGGAAACATGAGCATTACTGTGAATATATTCAGCTGTATCGATGGTTAAACGTAGACTGTGGGCGGCATTTCTCATCCTGGTAAAAAGGGTGCCTGTGTTGAACTCTAATAAAACCCTGGGCTACGGCCATAAGGGAGTGTGATTCCAGTCGTTTGATACGGGCTGTGTGTCGTCTGTAGCTCCTTAGATTTAATTTTTGGGGAGTCTGTCACGGATTGTCCCCGTCGCACTGCATGAAACTGTCACGAGCTGGCGGCGAAGTGAATAACATCGATGAGTTGTCTTCATAAACTGAGAAGAAAGCCCCAGATTTATGCAGCGTATTAATCTTGCGGAATTCATTCCTATTCACAGAGTTCTTCAATAGAAGTAATAATACTATACGTTATGTGCGACTTTGTCTTTCCTGAAATATACAGTCTGTGTATAACAGTGTAATGTTGGCGGTGGCTTTTGTGTTGTTGATGCACGTTTCTTCTTCTCTGGTTTTTGCAGCCCTGACCAGGCCAGACTGTGCGATCTGGAGGACCAGGCGAAGGCCTCCAAAAAGGGGATGTGGTCAGAAGGGGGCGGGGCTCACACCATCCGTGACCTGAAATACAGCATCGAGAACCCCCGCAACTATGTTGACTCGCTGCACCAGAAACCGGTCAACGGTAGGACCGCCGTGATTCTCCCCTCCCTTCCCCTTTCCTGTAGTTCACCCTCCGTGCCACTAGGCGGTGCTTGAGGAGAACGGTGCATTACATTACATTATTGGCATTTGGCAGACGCTCTTATCCAGAGCAACGTACAGTTGATTAGACTAAGCAGGAGACAATCCTCCCCTGGAGCAATGCAGGGTTAAGGGCCTTGCTCAAGGGCTCAACAGCTGTGCGGATCTTATTATGGCTACACCGGGATTAGAACCACCGACCTTGTGTGTCCCAGTCATTTACCTTAACCACTACGCTACAGGCTGCCCCGGTGCAGGTTGTTGGTTGGGCTGTTTGAATGACGAGCGGGTTGTGCTAGCACCGAACTGGCTGTAGTTCTCAGGCAACGCTCCCTGGTGTATGTGTAACCCCTGTCATCGAGCTTGCCTTCGTTTTGAGTTTCTCACTTCACCTATGCACCTGAACAACCTCTGACTACTGTACGTGTGCACATACAGACTCAAAACGAGGGAGACCAGGGAGCGGATTCTCCTGTTGACGCACCTTTGGGCAGTTTTGGTTGAATGTCAGTTATACCCGTGTGAATTTCCTGTTTGTTAGTTTATTTATTGATGTCCTCTCTAACCCCCTCCAGCGATCATCGAGCATGTCCGTGACGGGAGTGTCGTGCGTGCCCTCCTCCTGCCCGACTGCTACCTGGTCACCGTGATGCTGTCCGGCGTAAAGGTACGCTCAGCGTCACCCCTCCCTTCTTCACGGTCGAGACGCCTGTGAACGACGGGGACTGTAGCTGGTCAAACCTTGTCGAGCTGGGAGCTGGTCTGAACTGGCCAATCAGCTAGCCATGTCGAGCTGGTCTGAACTGGCCAATCAGCTAGCCATGTCGAGCTGGTCTGAACTGGCCAATCAGCTAGCCATGTCGAGCTGGTCTGAACTGGCCAATCAGCTGGCCATGTCGAGCTGGGAGCTGGTCTGAACTGGCCAATCAGCTAGCCATGTCGAGCTGGGAGCTGGTCTGAACTGGCCAATCAGCTAGCCGTGTCGAGCTGGGAGCTGGTCTGAACTGGCCAATCAGCTGGCCATGTCGAGCTGGGAGCTGGTCTGAACTGGCCAATCAGCTAGCCATGTCGAGCTGGGAGCTGGTCTGAACTGGCCAATCGGCTAGCCATGTCGAGCTGGGAGCTGGTCTGAACTGGCCAATCAGCTGGCCATGTTGAGCTGGGAGCTGGTCTGAACTGGCCAATCAGCTAGCCATGTCCAGCTGGGAGCTGGTCTGAACTGCCCAATCAGCTGGCCATGTCGAGCTGGGAGCTGGTCTGAACTGGCCAATCGGCTAGCCATGTCGAGCTGGGAGCTGGTCTGAACTGGCCAATCAGCTAGCCATGTTGAGCTGGGAGCTGATCTGAACTGGCCAATCAGCTGGCCATGTCGAGCTGGGAGCTGGTCTGAACTGGCAAATCGGCTAGCCATGTCGAGCTGGGAGCTGGTCTGAACTGGTTGAGCTACGAGCTGTTTCAAGAGCAGAGCAGGAACAGTGGCTTAACTGTATGGTACTAAACGCTTTGAAAAGGGGGCAACACAGTAGTCTTTCTTTTGGATTTCTTTTTACACTAATAATACCACCCGATACAACATGGTAATATTGGGGTGGACCGTTTTGAACGGGTGAGGGGTGGCACGTTCCTTTGGATCTACATCCATGAATATGCACCGCCGTCTTCTTCGACAATAGTTATGAGTCATACTGCTCTGCCGTTTAGGAGCCGTAGGTTAATAACATGAAGGAGCCCTCTAGATTTGACATTCCCGTTCCGCCCTCCTCCTCCTCCTCCTCCTCCTCACATCCCTGCCTCTTCCTCCCCTCTTCCCGCTCCCCCCAGTGTCCGAGCTTCAAGCGGGAGCCGGACGGCGTGGAGACCCCGGAGGCCTTCGCGGCCGAGGCCAAGTTCTTCACCGAGTCCCGGCTGCTGCAGCGCGACGTGCAGATCATCCTGGAGAGCTGCCCCAACCAGATCATCCTGGGCACCATCATGCACCCGGTGAGCCCACCCTGAGGGGGCCTGGGGCCTGTTCATCACACACCCTGACACCATGAGGGGGCCTGTTCATCCCCCACACGCCCTGACACCATGAGGGGGCCTGGGGCCTGTTCATCCCCCACACGCCCTGACACCATGAGCCAGCCTGGGGCCTGTTTATCCCCCACACCCTGACACCATGAGGGGGCCTGTTCATCCCCCACACGCCCTGACACCATGAGGGGGCCTGTTCATCCCCCACGCCCTGTGTGTGAGTGTGTGAGTGTGTGAGTGTGTGAGTGTGTGAGTGTGTGAGTGTGTGAGTGTGTGAGTGTGTGAGTGTGTGAGTGTGTGAGTGTGTGAGTGTGTGGGTGATCAGTGGTAAAGCGCTTTGGATAAAAGTACTATATAAATCCAGTCCATTTACCATTTGCCACAACACCAGGCTGATCCCTCTTGCTGCAGTGGAATACAGGAACCTCCATGTTAGCTGTGCTAATACAGTAACCTCCGTTCAACCTCTCCAGTGCACTAAAAGTTGAAGTAGAACTGGGGCAAAGAAATATAATTTTTCCGGGTTGTGCTTAGGTTCCTCTGTGGACCTCCAGTCGTAGAGATTTTGTTTGCTCAAAACGAAAACGTCCGTTTAAAAAGAAATGAATAAAAACGGCAGTGTTTTCAGAAAGTGCAGTGTTCTCTTTAGCACACACACGTCTCGAGGTCCTGAGAGGCAAAATGAATAAGTCTGTTTTTCTACAAAAACACTTCCGAGAACCAGGGCACACCTGTACAAGGACACATCTGCCGGGCGCTGGTGCCAGCTTTGAGGAAATGGAAGGTGCCGGAACAAAGAATCCTCTTCCCGGCACAGGAGGAGAGGATAAGGATGTGTGAGAAAAAGATGATGCCAGAGTCGGTAGTCAGAGAGTAAGGTCGAGTGGTGTGTCGATGCCCTCGTCCTCGATGGCGGTAAAGAGCAGGACCGCGAAAGGTCGTCTTTTTAACCGCCTGTACACAATCACTCATGACCCCCCTCCTCCCCCAGTTGGCAGTTTGGGTCCAAGCGCCACTGATGAACAGTATAATTGAGGGATTGTTTAGCACAGGGCTGCCCAACCCTGCCTCTGGAGGTCTTCACTTCAGCCCTAATTTTGATTCTAGCTGTTGAATGAGGTGTGCTTTGTTAGGGTTGGAGTGAAAACCTGCAGGATGGTAGATCACCAGGAACAGGGTTGGGCAGCCGTGCTCTGGCTGTTCGATGAACTGTTGCTTTGATAGGGTTGGAGTGAAAATCTACAGGACAGTAGATCCCCAGGAACAGGGTTGGGCAGCCCTGACTTAGACCCTGAAACTCAGCGGTTTGGTTCAGAGCCAAACGCCTAAGAGCCAAAGCAAAAGGCAACAAGCCAAGCGTGCCCTGTGTTAAATGAATATTAATGAAAATCATGGAGGAGTTTAAGCGTATGTTTGAACACCCTTAACTGGTCACCAGACCCCAGCAAGGCCCTGGCTGTGCCCTGGTCTGGGCCTGAGAAGCCCTGATGGGGCTCTTGTGCTTCCTGCGACCTTCCACGTGGTGCAGGTGGAACAGGTGTAGTCCGAGTGGCTGATGGACAGATGTTGACACGACGTCCGACGCGCCGAATCGCTGTTCAGCGCCTAGCAACCGTAACCGGCGAACCCCCCCGGCGAGGCGTCGCGAAGCACGGTGTCTTGAAGTGCGCCTGTAGAGTGACAAAATGGGGTGCGCTTTCTGAAAATACGAACTGACTCAGGATCGAGAGTGATACAAGGATTTCAATTTCAATCATGGAGAAAAAAAAAAAAAAAAACCCATTGGAAAAAAAGTCTGCAGTGGCTCAGACCTTCATAACTATGGTTCTCGGATTGAATGACGGTTTCCACGGTAACGGGTTGAGAGCCGGTCGAGTGGGTTGGCCTCGTCTTTAACTGAACCCTGGATGTGACATGTTGAATATTGGAGATGACAGCAAACCTCCAGCTGGCACTCAGCTCTGTAGTTCCCACGGCGCGGTTTCTCCTGAAAAACCATCAAAAGCCATCTTATCGGTCTGTGGCTTTTGATCTCAACTACTCTCAGATGCAATGGCAGTTTGGTGTGTGTGTGAGAGAATTTGTGAGAGGCTGACTGTGTATGTGTGTGCATGTGTATGTGTGTGTGAGAGACTGACTGTGTGTGTGTGTGTGTGTGTGTGCGTGTGTGTCTGTGTAAGTGTGCGTGTGTGCGAGTGAGAGAGAGAGAGACTGTGTGTGTGTGTGTGTGTGTGTGTGTGTGAGTGAGTGAGAGAGAGAGACAGAGACGTGTGTGTGTGTGTGTGTGTGTGTGTGTGTGTGAGAGAGAGAGAGAGAGACTGTGTGTGTGTGTGTGTGTGTGTGTGTGAGAGAGAGAGACTGTGTGTGTGTGTGTGTGTGTGTGTGTGTGTGTGTGTGCGTGTGCGTGCGAGTGAGAGAGACTGTGTGTGAGTGTATGAGTGTGTGAGAGAGACCCCGTGTGACCTCTCTCTCCCCTGCAGAACGGGAACATCACAGAGCTGCTGTTGAAGGAGGGCTTCGCTCGCTGTGTGGACTGGTCCATGGCAGTGTACACGCAGGGCGCCGACAAACTGCGGGCGGCCGAACGGTGAGCACGGTCCCCCTGTGGTCCAAACGCGGTCCCCCTGCGGTCCAAACGCGGTCAACGTGATCACCCCCTTCTCCCGCAGTCCGGCTGTCACACCTCTCCCTCTGCTTTTATTCTGGATTCTCTTTAACCCTTTCAGCCTCACGCCCAATATCAAGTGGCTCCTCCCGGACCCCGTGGGGTTTTGGCTTTCGATGAGAATTTAGTGACGTTTGTTAGGGGCCCAAGGCAATAGTTGAGCAGTCATTTTGATTGGTTGAAGAAGTTATGAGGTTGAGTGTGACTTTCGACACTCTTGGGGGTTTGATGATGGTTGCGCTTGAGTGCCGTCTGGCTCTCTTGGGACTGAAAGCTGGTAGAAGTTAGCATCCCGTGTTTTTCCTGTATTTATTTATATCACATATTTACTTGAGTGTAAAATGTAAATTAAAATATTCACAGAGGTCACCCTTTTGCAACACGACTGCTATGGCAACCACACACATCACAAGGAATGCTGCGTCCCCCTGGCAACCGCAGACTGTAAGAGTGTGTCATAGCCCCCTCGGCTAACTCTCCCTCTCTCCCTCTCTCTCCTACGGCAGGTCAGCCAAAGAGCGCAAAGTCAGGATCTGGAAGGACTACGTGGCACCCACGGCAAACCTGGATCAGAAGGACCGGCAGTTTGTGGCGAAGGTGAGGGTGACCGGGAGGCATCGAGAGGGGAGGGTGTGTGGGGCTCTCTGGGTTGGGTCGAACCATGTTGATCTGAGGGGAAACCGAGAGGTTTGGGTTGAACCATGTTAAGCTAGAGCAGGGGTCTGCAGCCTCCAGCCTACGGAGCTGCAGGCTCTCCTGCAGTGGTCTCCAACCCTGGTCCTGGAGACATCCGGGGTCTGTGACATGTCATCTCTCCTGACGCATGTGCAAGGATTCCATTATCCACCATAGGGCGCTATTTCTCAACTCCAGTCCTCGAGACCCGCTTGCCAGAAGGTTTTTGTTGTAACCTGAAAGTCGCACCTGATTTAATGCCTGAACCGATCAAACCGCCGTAAAAGCCCTTGATTAGTTCAATCAGGTGTGTGAGTTCCTGGTTACAGCAGAAACCTTCTGGCAAGTCGCTCCCAAGGACCGGCGTTTAGAAACACCGCCTTAGGGTCTCAAATTCCGCTCTCAAGGCGAGAACGCTCGTATGCTAGTTCTGCTGTAGCTGATAGTAAACTGATTTGTGTGTCTGACAGCAGTCCTCTGGTGCCCGTGGGCTAAACGAGCTCCTAATTTGAGAGGAAGAGATAAAACCGGCGGCACTAACTGACCATGCCTGGGGTGCTTCCTCTTTTTTTAACGTTTGAGAGGCAGTTCTGCCGGGGTGTCGTTTTCACCTTCAAAATTCGGCGAACGGTTTGGAAACGAGACGTGAGGTGAGGTGGGATGAGCGGTTTGATCTGCAGCTTTAATTAAACGGTTTAAGGGCTCCGTTTGGGAAGAACCCCGTGGGTGTCCAGAGCCGGGGTCGGCTAATCGCTGACCTCCGGCCTCCTCGGGGTCGGACCGCGACCTTCACCGCGACCTTCACCGCGCCGTTAACCTCACCCGCACAGCCGGTCCCCGTCGGCCGCGCCGGTTTCCCCGGGCTTTTCCGGACGCAGATGGGGCTAAGAAAAGGGAAATATGGAAGGTTTTACGGTGGGGACCATCAGCCTGATAAATGTGAACCGCGGCGCGGAGTGACCTGATTATTTTTTATTTAAGATGCGCACATAAACCTTTTATTTTACAAGGGGTTGTCACGGCGAGATTTAGGGCCCCTTTCTGCGAGGAAGATGTCGCCTTGCCAAGGCAAACTGCTGCGGAATGGAGACAATAAAACTTTATTCGGGACCGCGCGGTACGACGTGTGCATAGGCGAGGTTCCTCGCCCCGTGAAAGGAAATAGCCGGTGGAGGTAATCGGCCATTTTAAACCGGCGGCGGTCGGTAAAAGTGTTTACAAGCGTTTTTTCTGAAAGATGGAATTCACGTACGCGGCTGGGGTTTCGTGTTTCTCGAGTGTCTGCAACAGAAGCCCGGGGTCAGTGTGTAATTAGTGAAGCTCGCTTATTTAGAAAACAGATTTGAAAGCGAGATGAACACGCTGGCGTTTTTTAAAAGCTCTTCACGCGTCTCCGTCTCGCATTTGCCCTGGTGGGAACGTGAGGGCGTTTGTGAAGTGTGCGGACGCCACCTGTCGCTTTCTCTGTCGATTCATTAACGAGAACTCCTTCAGGAACGAGGGCCTCCCAGTCGCTTCCCCCCCCCCCCCCCCCCCCAGAGCCCAATTCAGAACACCTCAAATATTTATGCCAACCCTTTTGAAAACAATCGTTCGCCTGACTCTGCGTTCGGAGATGAAATGTTTTTTGTCGACTGAACTCGCCCCCGCCTACGCGCCTACAATCCCTTGAGGTTATAACTATTTGAATAATTATTCCGTGGTAATTATGTGCCGTGTGCGTTTGTGACGCGACGCCACCCTTTCAGAGTTCAGGCTCAAGGTCGCTGAGGTCACGGTGACGGTGGCTTCAGCCGCGGCCGTTTTTCGGACGGCACGTCGAGGGCCGCTCGCGTTTCTGTGACGTCGAGCGCCGGTCCCCCTCCGGAGGGTCGGCCAATCGACGCGCTTTCTCTCAGCCGCGCGGGACCTGTGTCGGTTAAAGGTCTGCAGCCAGTTCGGCGGGTTCTCGCGGGTGTGACTCCCGTCAGGGTTCCGGGTTCGGGTGGGCGGTGGAGAGAGGGCGAGTTCGGGCACGTCTGTTTGAGGAGCGCGTCTCTTAACGTGTGCTGCGTCTCTCCGGAAGTCTCTGAATGTGAACGGGGCGGGGGGGGAATGGAGTCGGAGTCCCCTTGCTGCAGAGGGCCATACACGCACACACCACCAGGGGGCAGCACCTGCCTGTGCTGCGCCTCGGCTCTGAAAGGCCCGCTTTGGCAGAGCGAGGAGGATGCAGCTGCTGGTTTTACACCCCGATGGTCCTCTCTCGGCTTTCTCTCTCCAGACGACCGTTCCTTTTATTCCGTTTTTTTTTTTTTTTCCCCGTCTGAAAACATTTTGATACAATTGCGCGCTAATTACGTATCCGGATAATGGGCTGACGAAGAGGTAATTGATTTGCCGTTCGGAGAGTCGGCGGCTGAATTGTTTTCACCCGGCCCGACGCCTCCTTATTTTCCTCTGATTAAAACATGATGGATTTTTTAGACACGAGCGTTTGCATGAGGCCTGCGTCTCGTTCTCTCCCGTCTGCCCCGCCACCGTGCAAATTGGCAAGTTTGTTTGAGTCATAAGAGCTTAAACGGTTGTTTAATTCACCTACCTTTTCAGAAAATAAAACTCGGAACTTGTGACTCTTTAATTCTGTTCTTTTTGAAGCTCCTCGACCAATCGTTTGGCCTTTATCTTGTGCCTGGATTACGGTCTACCCACAATGCACTCTGCTGCCCTTGGTCTGTCAATAGAGCGCAACCTGGCGAGTCGGCAGTTTGCTAACAGGCTGTTCAGTTAGGATCAGAGGTTATTCCTTTTGTTTGCAGTGAAGAATTGGGAATAGGACAAATGTCGCTGTGTGGGTTTGGATCCTTTTCGGTTGTGTAATTAACGTACCCTTTTATTCAAGCCAAGGTGCGTTTTTATGACCCATTTTATAATGCGTTCCTTGCCTATTGCTGTCAGTTTGACTGGGGGATTGGAAATTGAAATATTATATTATTGAATTATTATATTTTGTGATGCAGTTTTATGGGTCTAAATGGCATTGGTGCTCTGGCGGCCATTTTGGAACACTTGCTGTATGGTTTGAGTATTTAAGCACTTGAGGGTTGGTACCCCTTTTGTGATTTCTGCACGTCTCTGCACGTCACTGCACACCGAAGAAGGTGACTCCTGAAATGTTTGTGCTCTCTATGATTCACACATCCAGGTATTAAGCCTTCTTTTTTTGGCTTTTCCAGAGAGCACTATCTGTTTTTATACTTCCGTTTTTATAACCTGCCGTCTCTGACATGACCGCAGGAAGTGACGTAACGTCCGGTGTGTCCGTCCCTCCCCTCGTACACCCACCCCCAGAATGCACTGCACCGTTGCCCTCTTCCCCCCCTCGCCGCGCTTTTTGCTGAGTTGGAGAGCCTCCACCATCTGGCCCGGGACGAGAGAGGGAGAGAGAGCGAGAGAGGGTGGGGGCGGGGGGGAGAGCGGAAGCCATTTTAGTTTGAGTGGCGGGGTCCCGGGGCAGGCCGGTGGAAGTCAAGCGGCAGTTGGCTTGGTTTTGGGGCGGTGCGTGTCTCTCCGAGCTCGTTGGGCCCTCTTCACCAGCAGCTCTGGCCTCCGTCCTGCGGGGGAGAGGCCGCACCGCTACCTGCCAACAGACACGTTCTGCGTCGCGTCCAAACCCATCAGCTCCGCAATCTGTTCCCCGTCCGATGGAGCCGCGCGCATCGTCGCTCTTCCTCTGTGGTTTCCGTCTCGTCTGACCCCGGCGTTCGCGTGGTTTTATTTCAGTGCGGCGCCAGCGCTGTCGATTGTTCTGTGTTGCCGAGCGACGCCGCCCATTCGTTTCACTGCTGAAACCCAGGGCGGGTCTTCGTTTGAAACAAAATGGCCGACTTCTGCCCGCTAACAGGCCCGCGTGCTTGTGACTGGCCCGCACGCCCGATAGAACGGCCAGGGGCATTTTACGGATCCTAATCGACTTCGTTGAGGGTTTTGAATTCATCCCTGTTTGCTGCTAGATATGCGTGATGTTCAAATTGATGGTTTCATACCGTTTCCAGTGCACCTGTAAGTTTCTTTACCTGCTATATCCAATTGGAGATTAAGTGGCAAACCCCATTGGGCCTTTGGTCGAGCAGCGAATCTTTGCCGTTGTTGGGAGTTTCTTCCTCTCAGATGAGACTGTTCTTGCCCCCAGACACAAGGCTCCTGTGATTGGGTAATAAGTGAGGCTGTGTGGCCGATTGGTCAGGGCAGGGGCTTAACGTCCGTCTGTCTGTCTGTCCGTCCGTCCGTAGGTGATGCAGGTGGTCAACGCCGACGCCATGGTGGTGAAGCTCAACTCCGGCGAGTGCAAGACCATCCACCTGTCCAGCATCCGCCCCCCGAGGATCGAGGGAGAGTCCAATCAGGTAAGGCCTCCGCTCCGCTTCCGATTGGTTGTCGAGGGCTGCTGCTCCAGCTCTGATTGGTTGTTGAGGGGGCGCACCGATGTGAACCGCCTAGGCCAGCCATTTTAGAAGAGAGACATTGGCATATGTCCTTTTATGACTTTTCCCAGTTTAAAGGCAGCTTGACGGTCTTATTAACCTTTGATTAAGAGCCTTTGGAGGACTTGTGTTAAGCAGAGTTTTTTATTACTGGAAAACTCCAGAAGGCACCGGAGAATGAGCCTTTTAAACGGGTGGCTTGTGGGCTCAGGGCCGATCCGTCTCTGATAAGCTGTGTGGTAGAGGAGGTTTTATGGACGCTGAAGGCGGGGGGGGGGGTGGGGGTGTGTGTTTCGGGGAGGCTCTCCTCGTGCTCACTGGACACAGGGTGGTGCTGCTGCTCCAGGAAACGCCTCCGCCTTCCAGTGCGGGCTAGGATGCGTCTGATTGGTCCAGCTCCACACCCCCCCCCCGTCCCTCGACACCCACATGCACATCTTGTACACTTGTACGCACACACACGCACATACACGTATGAAAATGTCCCAACATCTTGCAGAGACATGGCGCACACACACACACACACACACACACACACACACATACACACATACACACACACGCACACAGACACACACATACATATGCACGCACTCACTCACTCACACGTGCACACACACACCTGCGCACACCCCCTGAAATGCACAGTCACACACACACACACACACACCTGCTGAAATGCACACACACACACACACCTGCTGAAATGCGCACACACACACACACACACACACGCACCTGCTGAAATGCACACACACACACACACACACACACACACACACACACAGACGCTCTCGCCGTGCGTATGTGTAATCACCTGTTCCCAGTTGGACTCCCCGTATGTTGTGCTGTTATTTTAGCGAGGGCCCCGGTGCGGGCCGTCCCCCTCCTTCCTGGAGTCTGTTACCCGCGCTCTGCCAAACACACGGCCCCTCCCTGCGGTCTCGCTCTGCCCCCACGCACAGGACAGACTACGGCAAGAGCAGCCTGCCATTCAGCCTGCCATTCAGCCTGCAATTCAGCCTGCAATTCAGCCTGCCATTCAGCCTGCAATTCAGCCCTCATTGATGTATTAAGAAGCTAATAGAACTGGCTAAAAATACAGAGTCTGAGAGGGGGAGAGGAAGAGAGACACGGAGAGAGGGAGAGTAAGAGAGAGGCGCAAAGAGAGGGGGGGAGGGAGAGGGAGAGGAAGAGAGTGACTGAGAGAGGGAGAGTAAGAGAGAGGCGCAAAGAGAGGGGGGGAGGGAGAGGGAGAGGAAGAGAGTGACTGAGAGGGAGAGGAAGAGAGGTTAAGAGAGGGGGGGGTGAGATGGAGGGAAAGCAACAGAAACGGAGAGGGAAAGCAACAAACAGAGAGGGAGAGGAAGAGCGAGACGGATAGGGGGAGAGGGAGAGGGAGAGAGAGACAGATAGGGGGAGAGAGAGGGAGAGGGAGAGGGAGAGGGAGAGGGAGAGAGATAGAGAGCCTGAGAAAGGGGGGTGTGAGGAGAGAGGGAGAGACTTTGAGAGAGGGAGGGAGAGGAAGAGAGTCTGAGAGTGAGAGGGAGAGACGGGTAGAGGAGGAGAGAGAGAGAGGGGGTGGGGGGGCTGAGATGCTTTGGGCTACCCCTCATCTCTCTGCGTTTGAGTTTATGACCAGCGCTTTTTTTCGGGACGGGGGTTTTTTTTCCCCCCCCCTTCTCCGTGTGACGCAGTGGCTGACCAGAGCCCCTTCGTCACGGGTTCCTCCCGGTTAGAGGGAATACACAGCACATTGGGGACAGTACCAACACATCCCCCCCCCCCCCGCCCCCTCCTTTCCCCCCCGCTCTCACTGGAGCGAGAGGAATCCTCTGAAACGTCTGTGGGATAAGCCCGGAGCGCTAGCCGCTAGCCGCCTGCCCCAAATCTCCCTTCAGCTCTGCGTCTAATGAGTCCCGGCCCCTTGCTGCTAACGCTAGCGCTAGCGTTAGTCAGAGGCCATTGTTTTGTAGTAATGCCCCCCCCCCCCTTCCCCCCCCTTGAAGGACTGCAGCAGGCCAGTTGTGATGTCAATGCCCGCATCATCCTAAACCCCTCTGTCACCGGTCCTCTGACTGACTGGGTGAAAATAACCCTTTTTTCTTCTCCAAATGTCACCGGTGCCTGATACCAGTAATCATTATCCCCCGACTGGTCTTTTTCACAAAGGATTACTTTCTTTTTTTTTCTGTTTTTAGTTTTTTTTTTTTTTTTCCAGTATCGATTTCACCGGGAACGACCACACTTGTGGTTGTCGCACTCGATTTGACCGGATTGAACGTGAATTAGGATTTTGTCATGATTATTACTTATGTCACCGCGTCACTTCTGAAGTGACTGATGTGTTGCAATGGGAAACTGAGAGGGGGGTTTGAGTGTTTTAGGTTGGACCTTTTCACGGAAATGTCTGTGCTGGGGGCTGTCATCTGTGGATGTAGTCTTAGCTCTGTGTGTCTGTGTATCCCGTCTGTCTCTGGCTGTGTGTGTGTATGTGCGCTGTTGTTTTTGGCTGTGTATACTGTAGATTCTGGTGGTGTGTACATTAGTTTCTGTGTGTGTGTGTGTGTGTGTGTGTGTGTGTGTGCGCAGTAGTTTCTGGCTTTGTGTGTGTGTGTTTGTGTGTGTGTGTGTCATGTTCTGTAGTTTCTGGCTCTGTGTGTACAGTAGTTTCTGGCTGTGTGTGTGTCTGTGTGTACAGTAGTTTCTGGCTGTGTGTGTGTCTGTGTGTACAGTAGTTTCTGGCTGTGTGTGTGCGTGTGTGCGTGCGTGTGCGTGCGTGTGCGTGCGTGTGCGTGCGTGTGCGTGTGCGTGCGTGCGTGTGAGTGCAGATGCTGAGCTTTAGTTTCTGTGTCACGGTCTCCATCCTCCTGCAAACGGTCGTGACTACCTCCCCGGACCCTCTGTGTGTCACAGCCCTGGAGCCTCAGAGGTGTTGGTGGAGTAGTGATGTTCTCTTGAGTTAAAACAGCTCCTCCTCCTCAGCTGCCCTCTCTCTCCCCCCCCCCCCCCCCCCCCCCCCTCAGTCTACAGCTCCCCCAGCAGTGTTATCAACTGGTTAAGCTTGACGTTGATGACACTTGTGCCGGTATGGACCCCCGGAAATTAAATACTGCCAGCGTGAGGGCCACTGCAAGGGTAGTCCCTGACCCCCCAAGCAGACTCGAACCCTCACGCCTGCACCCAGTGCCGACCTCGCCCAACCACAGCCCCTCCTGTCCAGCCGCCCTGGTTTTGGACCGTGGTAGCCATCACTGCAGGACGGCAGCCATTACAGCGAAGGCCTGTCGGGTTTAACGGCCCGTGGTGGTGCTGGAATCCCTGCGGGTTTGGGCCTCTGGACCGCAGTATCCGTGACTGCAGGACAGCAGCCGTTGTGGAGAGGCGCTGTCGGGTTTAACGGCCCGTCGTGAAACCCCGCTCACCGCTGCCATCTCAGCAGCTGCGGCCGGCGCCGAACGCCATCTGCCCGAGAGGTGCGGAATCGATGTTCGGAGATCCATCGCGCGGCGTCCCGCGGCCCGCGATTAAACGGGAGGGGATTCTCCGAATGCTAATGTGCCGCCGCTGCGGGTGCTGTGCGGGAATACTGCCTGCTTCCTGCTTCTGAGAATTATGGGAACTTGGAGGATTCGGGTGTGGGGGTGGCGGGGGGGGGGGGGTGTGTGCCCACCCCCCCTGTGGGGCAAGGTGGACAGTGATTGCTCCTGACGTTTCCACGCCGATGGTAGCGCCCCTGTCATTGCTGGCCGGTTGGTCGTGTGATATGCGCGTTGGGGGTCAACTGGTCAGTTGAGCCGCCATTTTCTTCCTCGATCCGATAATGGAGCAGTAACGTTGGGGTTCGTACAGTAACGTAAACTCACCGTGTTGCACGCAGTGCTACTTTCATGACGAATGAGTGTGTGTGTGTGTGTGTGTGTGTGTGTGTGTGTGTTCCTTCCGTTTTCATAAAAAGAGAGAAGGGGAGAGACAGGACAGGATGCGAGTGACCTCCCCTGTGTTACAGCTGTGCTACCGTGATCCTGATTAGCCTCGAGGCCCACCTGGAGTCAAGAGTTTCTTGTCCAAACATATCTTGAAAAGGTCCTTTTACCTAAAATATTTGGTTTTTATCAAATTAAGCGCACGCCACAGCAGTTCTACTAGTCTGAACATACCGAGTTACCATTTGAGACGGTATTTGCCTGTGTCAATGTCGTGTTTAGGGCCTCGCTCAAGGGCCCCAACAGCTGTGTGGGTCTGATCGTGGCTACACCAGGCGCTTGAACCACCAACCTTCCTGCTCCCAGTCCTGCACCTCAGGCGCTAGGCTACAGGAGTTGTGGAGGATCGCCTCGTGTGAAGCTTGCCGCTAACGGGCGATGAGGTCCACCCCAGTTGAACTCGGGGGGGGGGGGGGGGGGGGGTTGAGTCTCTGAGGTTGAGTCTCAGGCCACGGAAAGTTCCAGAAGCACGCCAGGTCCAGTCGCTTCCGCCTGACGGGAGCCGGGCCTCGCCCTGCGTGGGCGACGCCTGTCAGAGCCACTCTGACTGCTTAATGGAGCGGAGCGGGGGGCTCAGTGCTGCTCCGTTTTAATGGAGGGAGACAAGATGGCCGTCGCAGCCCAGCTGTGACAGGTCAGGGGTGTAAAAGTGGCTCAGTCTGTCAGCTGACCCCCCTCCCTGTGATCCGAACCTGGTGTGAGCGGTGTGGACCAGACCTGTGTCAAATATGTAATCGTTTTGGATTCAAATGCTTTTCCGCGCTTGATTGAGCTTGCCTGGTGCGATAGTGCCCAACCCAAGGAGGACCTTTGACAGATTTCGATCAGTTCCAATACCAGAGACGAGCTGTGTAAAGCGTAATCCAAAAACGATGACGTCTTTGACCCAGCTCTGCTCCAAACCCAAGCCTCCTCTCGATCCCAGCTCCCTTCCACACACACACACACACACACACACACGCACACACACACACACACACACGCTCTTCAGCTACGTTAGCCGTGGACTGCGCTAGCCACACCCTCAAACCTCAAACGCACGTCCGGGTCTCTCCTTCACCGCCTCACCTCCCTTCCTGCAAATCGAATCGGTTATGGCCCCCCCCCCCTCCCCCTTCCCGTCGCAGGGGCGCCATCGATTCCCGCCGCCTTTGTTCCGCTCGACGCTGGGTTTTTATACAATTACCTAAGTGGAGGGAGAAACGCCGGGGTTAACACCCGAGACCGGGCTTCCGGGCTTTAAAACGATTACGGCCCCCTAATTTTTTATTTTCTTTTTCTTTTTTACACGTAGTGTGTGAAACTACTGTAGCCAAACGCCTGTATTGGATCTAAATCAAATTTTACCTTACCTGGCCGACTCCAGTTCAGTGTTTGTGAACTTTAGTTTTGACAGTAGTAATATCAGGAGCATCACGCCGGTGGGGGAATGTTCCGGAGCTTTAGGAGCTACAGACTGTCGGTCGGATGTTGACTTTGGGTCGTCTTTAGACCCTGTGACTGGCTTTGGTAGTTGAGTGAATTGAGCCTGCAGTGTTGTTCTCTGAGCCGTAATTGTTATCCTAACTCCATCCCGGATGTTTGCGGACGCAGTCCTGACGCCGCGAACCGTCGTCGACGGCGACCGACTGTCGTCACGGCACCACGAGCGGCCCCTCCCCTCGACGGCGTCTTCCTCCGGCGACCTGCGTCATCCCCGTCCGGTCACGACGGCGCCTCGTTCGGGCGTCAGTCTCGCGCGGCGGGATCCTCGCCGTGGCGGAAAGCCGCTCTTTAAAACCGCGCGCGCCTCTTTAATCTGTCTGCGGGCCGGGAGGGAGCGCAGTCATCGGGCAGATGGCTCGGGAGGTATTTTTACAACGGAAGTTCGCGGGAGCCGGGACCTCGCCGGCGAACGCAAAAGCTCCAATTAGACCCGAAACCGAGAGCCCTGTCGCTCTGCCGTCTGAGGAAGGCTCCTAACGAGGGCAGATCAGAGAAGGCTGGCCTGCCCATCATCTTCCTCCCGGGGAAAGTGCGTGCACCTTGAACCCTTGTCCGACCGGGGCGCTGGAAGACTGATGCGAGACCGCTCTGGTAAAGATTGGGGCGAGTGATTTTTTAGAAACTTTAACGCGATGCACAGCCCTGGTAACGTCAGCGGAGGATTCGGTCGGGATGATGGGAGGTGATTAAGTCGTCTTTCCCGTGCGAAAGCCGAGAGACTTCGCCGGACTCGTGTAACGCGGATAATTGGGGTGTGAGAACAGGGAAGGTGTCGGCGGTGGAGGTAGTTAGAGATGTTCCCTCGTCACTACCCACAATGCACCACCATCGCCTGCTCACAAGTGTGCTTACTCATCGTCAAAATTTTTTTTTAAACATATGCTCTGTGCTTTGTGCGGTTCATAAGCCTATTCTATTAGATTCTGCTGTTCATAAATTATTTAACATATTTTTTAAAATATACATTTAACTGTATTTTCGTGACGTGGTCTACATAGCGAGGAATAGAAGTGGGATATTTCGAAGAGCTGGTGCCCCTGCTTTCACGCCGTAGGTTTACCTCACGACCGTTTATAAAACGGCTGTTTCTCATATGTGGTACACGTATTTAATTAAACTTTCCTTTCACCGGCGGAGTCGAAAACTACTCATTTATAGTGATGAAGTGGTGAATCGGTGGGGTGAGATTTTGGAAGTTGTCCAGGACACCCAAGGCTGGCATTACACCCACGCTCTCTCTCTCAAACTGCCAAGCGCTCCTAAATTACCGCAATAAAATAAAGGCGCCAACGTAACGCTCGGAAAAGTTGTGACTAACAACGTCGACGTGTTGGGAGACGTGTTGGGAGATGTGCTCGACACGCGCCAAGTCTGTGGGCCTTTTGGGCCTTTGTGGAGAGCATGTACTCAACAATTCATCTTGCCTTCAGTGGGCTTGGACCTCAGGCTATCTCAGGGAGAGGAGCTCTAAAATGGCGGCTGTCCTTTGCGGTCTGCTTTGGCTCATCGATCGTTCATGGCGTGTGGAGTCTGGTCCTTTTTGGCTCTTTGTGGAGTGACGCTTCGTTAGGTCTTCAGTGGGCTTCGACCCCTGGCTAACTTAGAGAGAGGAGGGGGGGTGAAGGAACTCTAAAATGGCGGCTCTCCTGTGCTGTCTTGTGTTGGCTCATTGATCATTCACGGCGTGTCTGGTCCTTTTTGGCTCTTTGTGGAGTGACACTTCATAACATTACATTATATTACATTATTGGCATTTGGCAGGCGCTCTTATCCAGAGCGACATACAGTTGATTAGACTAAGCAGGAGACAATCCTCCCCTGGAGCAATGCAGGGTTAAGGGCCTTGCTCAAGGGCCCAGCGGCTGTGCGGATCTTATTGTGGCTACACCGGGATTAGAACCACCGACCTTGTGTTTCCCAGTCATGTACCTTAACCACTACGCTACGCCTTCACTGGGCTTGGACCTCTGGCTAACTCCGAGCGAGGAGCTCTAAAATGGCGGCTCTCCTGTGCTGTCTGTGGTCGTTCACGGCGTGTGGAGTCCGTGGCCCTTCTTGGGCCTTTGTGGAGCGCACATACTCAACACCCGCCTTCCCTGGGCTTCGACCTCTGGCTATCTCGAGAGAGAGAGAGAGAGAGAGAGAGGAGCTCTAAAATGGCCGCCCTCCCGTCCTGTCTGCGGGCTCTCGTTGATCATTCACGGCGCGTGGAGTCCGTGGCGCGGGGTGGGGCCCGCGCGGGGCCCCTCAGAGGTAATCTGAGCGCGGGGCTGATGTATGTTGATGCGGGCTGTCAGAGTGCCCGGGTCCCGCCAGACCTCAAGGTTCGGAATCGATAGCGGCCGTAAGTCACCGCGGCGATGCCTTCCCGCCGTATTGACCATTTTATTATTTGGACGGGGAGCGGAGCGGAGCGCGGCTGGGGGCTGGGGGGGTGGGGGGGGTAGAGACCGCGTTGGGCTGGCGTGTCGCGGCGGTAATGAAAAACCTGCCATTATTTTTTTCCTGCGCCTAATTGAAGTGCCAGTTTGGGAAGCGCTCTCAGGGATAATGAAAGGCGAAGTTGCTGTTGTCGAGGAGACGCCGAACTGTCCATACTAATACGGAGCGTTCTCAAAACGTTGCGGCCGCGTTGCGCCGATGTTGTGACGTCGACGAAACGCTTGGGTAATGTCGCGAGAACGTTTTGCGTTCGCTGTCCCGTCAAAATGCCTGCTGTGACTTTCACCGAAACATGTTTCAACTTTGGGAAGCTGTTTCCAACCCCCCTTACCCCTTCCCTCCCAATGGCTTTTCACAGGTTTGTGTAATCAATTTATGTAGCAGCAAAACTGGCTGTTTGGCAGGTCGGTTGGTATTTGAAAAGGGAGTTGGAATGCGGCCTCCTATCGTTGCCGTGGAAGCGTAGCCGTGGACACGGTGCCAGTTTTCCCGCCGAGCCGAGCATGTGTAACGTGTCACCTCTCCCTCCGACCCCCCGCCGTTCCCACAGGTCAGACATATGGTTCTGCAGCGAGACACGCCGTCACAACACACACACGCACACACACACCACACACCATACACACACACACACACACACCACACACCATACACACACACACACACACACCACACACCATACACACACGCCATACACACACCATACACACACACACACACACACACACACACACACCTCACACCACACACCATACACACACACACACACACACTCTCGCACACTCTCGCACACCACACACCATACACACACACACACACACACACACACACACACACACACACACACACACACACACTCTCGCACACACACACACACCATACACACTCGCACACACACTCGCACTCTTAACGCACGCGCTGTAACGCACGCACTCGCACACACACACACTCACACACTCACACACTCACACACACACACACACCACACACCATACACACACCTCACACCACACACCGTACACACACACACACCACACACCATACACACACACACACCACACACACACTCTCGCACACTCTCGCACACCACACACCATACACACACACACGCCATACACACACGCGCACACACACTCGCACACACGCCATACACACACTCGCACACACGCCATACACACACTCGCACACACGCCATACATACACTGCACATAATGTCACACGCACTCTTAACGCACACGCTGTAACGCACACACTCACACACCACACCACACCACACCACACCACACCACACACACTCGCACGCAGTTTCACGTGTGATCGACAGCCCCTCTGAGACGTTAGCCGCACGACTTTTCCACCCCCCCCCCCCCCGTTTCGATTTGCGTACGCTCTCGGTCACAGTCAGGAGGCACAGCGTCGCCGGGACAACGAACCGTCTCTTTGCCAGCCTTCTATTTCTGGGTCCGACTGGCACCTCCCGAATTTAGCTCATTTCAACCCTTGTGTTCCCAAGGCCAATACGACGCAGCTCCACCCAAATCCCAAGAGGCTCTGGCTTCGGTTTTTGCGAAACTTGCGAAAGTTGAGAATCTAAGAGGGTTTCAATAGAGGCTCGAAACAACAGTATAGCGGTAATTTTAATTTGTCGAAAGGGTCAACACCAGTCATGGGTTTAACCATTGACTACGCTGGCTGTAGACACGATCCCAGAAAGCCTGCTCTTTCAGACCGGTTAAGCCCTTTTAAAAAGTCACGGCGGTCTCAGCGACCGGGCGAAGCCTCGTGGGGAAGTCTCCACGTCTCCCAGGTTTTTGCGAATTCGAGTGTACACACAGGCCCGCTGAGAGAGGCGCGAAAACGGCTCTCTCCCCCTGCGGTTCCCTCGAGAGCGCACTCAGAGCCATGCCCTGCGGGCAGCAGCGCCTCCCAGCCCGGGACCCCCCCGCCCCCATCGTGTGTCATCACTCCTCGAGAGAGCCAAGCAAGCCCCTCTCCTGCATAATGCATCCCCCCCCCCCGGTCCCCAGACAAAACACGCTTCGTGTATTTATCTTGTAGTTTTATGTCTGTTTTTCTCCCCCGTCGGAAGAGATGTCGGCCGTAGCCGGCTGAGCTCTTCCGGGGTATCGGGGTGCTGTGGAGCGCCTCCTCGCAGCTCTCCGCTCCTCTCCGTCGACGTAGCCCAAGTTCGGGGGCGACAGACGGGCCCGTTACCCGTTCCTGAGACCCCCCGATGATGGGGGAGAGACGCGGTTCACTTTACAGTACTTTATTGGCATTTGGCAGACGCTCTTATCCAGAGCGACGTACAGTTGATTAGACTAAGCAGGAGACAATCCTCCCCTGGAGCAGTGCAGGGTTAAGGGCCTTGCTCAAGGGCCCAACGGCTGTGCGGATCTTATTGTGGGATTAGAACCACCAACCTTGTGTTTCCCAGTCATTTACCTTAACCGCTACGCTACAGGCCGCCCCCTTTCACAGATTTGTTTAGGTTCGGTCAGATTGGCTTAATTCAGATGAAGCGGGATGGCGCTAATGCGATTGTGCGATGTTGTAGGGTTCTCCTGCGCGCTCCGGCTGAGAACGGGCCCATATGCCAGGGAATTGTTCCCGGTTTTTTTTTCGGTTTTTTTTGCTGGGCTTTTGGTTAGATCCTCCAGTTTTACACTCTTGTTGCCAGGAAAGTAATTTGTGATTTCAGAAGATTTCAATTAAAACTCGAGCGCCTTATGGCATACGGTGCATTATTTTTTATGAAGAAGTAGTGACTGCGAAAAGATAGTTTGGGTATTTCCAGAGTTCTTGCAGTGACTTTTTGATTGGGGAAGGAGGTCAGGGGGGGCGGGGGGGGGGGGGAGGGTGTATATCACAAATCATAGAACAGCTTTTTGCTTCAGTCCATGTTCCAGTTGGAAGGGTTCCCAGTTTTTCCTCTGAATGTATCCAGCTAAGTCTGCAATCCTACTTTGTGAGACGCCCCCCCTGTTTGCAGGTTGGAACCTGGGTGTGCCAACCCGCCCCCCCTCTCCCCCAGTGCATTAGCATTAGCGGGAGCATCCTGGGGAGGTAGCTCATGACGCAGGCTCTGTTTTGAGTGGTTACCTGCGTCTCTCGGAGAGGGCGAGTAATACCTGTGACACGCTTCCTGTCGTGTTTGAGGTGCGCTGGCGCTCCTCTGGGGGGGGAGGTCACATGACTCGGCGGCGGCCATTTTGTGCCCTCTCTACCTGTCGGGAGTATTTCTGTCCTTTGCCGTCCTAGCTCTCTCTCTCCCTCTCCCTCTGTTTTTCTCACTCTCTGTTTTTCGCTCTCTCTCCCTTTCCCTCTCTCCCTCTCCGTTTCCCTGCCTTTTACTCACTCTCTTTCTCCCTCTGTTTCTTTCTCTCCCTCCCCCCTCTCTCTCTTTCTCTCTCCCTCTGTTTTTCTCACTCTCTCTCTCCCTCTGTTTTTATCACTCTCTCTCCCTCTGTTTTTATCACTCTCACCCCCTCTCACCCTCTCTCTCCCTCCCTCCCTCCCCCCCTCTCTCTTTCTCTCTCCCTCTGTTTTTCACACTCACACTCTTCCTCACCCTTTCCTCTCTCTGCCTCCCTTCCCTGTTTATTCCTTCTTTCCCTCTCTCTCTCATGCACACACTTGCTGACGCACATTCAGACACACACACTGATGCACACATACTGTGCTTGGTGATGCGCACACACACGCACACACACACACGCACGCTGACGCACATACACACACACACACACACACAGACACACACACATGCTGACACACTCACACACACACACACACACACACACACACACACACACACACACAGACACACACATGCTGACACACACACACACACACACACAGACACACATACACATGCTGACTCTCACACACATGCTGACTCTCACACACATGCTGACTCTCACACACATGCTGACACACACACACATGCTGACACACACTCACACACACACAGACACACAGATGCTGACACACACACACACACACACACACACACACCGTGCCGATGCAGCAGCTAAGAGGCTCAGTCGGTGGGGTGAATCAGCGCTCACGCAGAGACCGTTATGTAAGCAGATCAAAAAGCCCTGCCATCCCTGCACCGGCATTAATATACAGCCTTACCCTTTGCAGAAACACCGAAAAGGAAACTCATCTTCTGAGCATTAACACTCCCCCCCCACCCCCCCCACCCCTAAGTTGACTATGCTAAATGTGTTGGCGCTAATTTCTCTTGCCAGCGCCTCGTTGACTTGCATTGGTTCTGCGGTGGGGCTCGGTGTTAAACACGCCGGCGCGTCTCCGTGTCTCACAGCGAGGCCTCTCCCCGCCCCGCCGCGTCCCCGTGGCGACGGTACCGCCGGGTTCTGGTTCCCGCGCGTGCCTCACGCGTGAATAACCCCGCTGAATTGCGGTCAGAATTAACCGGGTTTACTCACCGCCGGCCTGCCTGCCGCCCCCCCTCCCGTCCCCCTCGTTAAAACGCTGATGGCTGACGGGCCCACTTCACCTCTGACTCAGCCTGCAGACCCCCCCCCGCCCCCCCCCCGCCTCTTCCCCCCCGGTGCCGGGTTTCTGAAACCTCGTCCCGTGAGTCAGAATAAAGAATAAAAATAATAAAAAGAAATCAAATGAATAAAGAAATAATGAAAGGAGGAGGGTGACTGGACTCCCGGTGTTTCCGTGTTGCTCTGTCTTTTCGCTGAATATGAGATTTTAACCCCGTCACCGCGGTGTTCCTGCGGTCGGTGTTCAACGCCGATCCGTCCAATCGCAGCCGAGCTTCCCGCTGACAGCCCGGCTCTTATTGGCTGTCTTACGCGCCACTCTGGCTCTGTACAGCCCCATTGCCTTCCTGTGTGATCTGGCTTGGGGGAAAGAAGCTTCCGGAACAGGGCGTCTGCGCTGAAGGTTAAACCAGGGAAAAGGGTTCTGGTTGGGTGCGGTCTTGTTCCACCTTTGGGGGGGGGAGTTTGGGGTTTAAAAGTGAGGTCTGTGTGAGGTTCTGGCCTCTTCTGCCTGCTTCTGTCCCCGACCGGACGCATCTGACCGACAGGCTGGTGGCTGTCCGCTCTAAAGAGCTGGCAGTGGCCCTCCTAAGTCAGGCCTTTTCACAGTCCTTCTGCTGTACCCTTCTTCTGTTCTGTGCAGGAGAGTGAGGAAGGAGGTTTTAAGGTGTAGCTATCCGAAAAGAAAGTTCCTAAAATGTATTCCACCTCCGCCGGTGTTCACAGTTCTTGGAGCTCTTTTTTTTTCCGTGGGAAATGCAAAGTGAGTTCTGCACGAGGTGACTCTAATCGAGCGGAACTGTGTTCCAGGTCACCCCGCCAATCATCCTCAACCCTGTCTCCCCTGGCTCCGCCCACCCCTCACCGCCTCCAGCACCCTAAAGCGCAGTCCTGACCCACGCGCTAAACGCCCCCCGTGTACCGTCCTTTCCCTTTAAACCAGAACACACCCCACGCACACGGTCCCTTTAAACCACCCCACACACACACACACACACACACACACACACACTCACCACGCATACGGCCCCTTTAAACCACCACACACACACACCACACGTACAGTCCCTTTAAACCACCACACACACACACACACACACACACACACCACGCATACGGTCCCTTTAAACCACCACACACACACACACACACACACACACACACACACACACACACACACACACACACACACACTCACACACCACGCATACGGTCCCTTTAAACCACCACACACACACACACACACACACACACACACACACTCACTCACTCACTCACTCACCACGCATACAGTCCCTTTAAACCACCACACACACACACACACACACACACCACGCATACGGTCCCTTTAAACCACCACACACACACCACACGTACAGTCCCTTTAAACCACCACACACACACCACACGTACGATCCCTTTAAACCACAACACACACACACACACACACACACACACACACACACACACGCACACGCACCACGCATATAGACCTTTCCCTTTAACCCAGAACACACACACAACAACAACAACCCGGCTGGTCTTTAAAATGGACTCTCGATCTGTGAGCTCTATCTTTAAAACACCCACCCGCCCAACCCGCCATTTTGTCACCGTGGGGCTCTGGGCGGTTGGAGGGCCTCCAGGCCCAGATGCGCGGTGGCCATTACAGAAATTAAGTGTGACGGCTGCCCCCCTCCCCTGCTCCTCCCGCCTCCTTCAGGAAGTGGAGGGACTGCTAATTTCAGCCGCATCGCTCACCCCTCCTGGGCGCGTGATTGACAGGGGAATGAGCCAGTCGTGATTGAGTTGCATCGTGACAAGTCGTGAGATGTCGTCTCATTGGTTAACTTTATGTTGGGCCCGTTTATTTATAATTTCCTCCCCTCCCTCCATACTGAGTCCATATTTATTAGATTTCTTTTTAGCTGTCTTTGTGACCTTGGACCTGATGTGTAAATTTGAGCATTGTTCTGCAGATGCCTGCAATTTGGTGACGAGATTCAGTCGGTAATGACCGGAAAGCCAGCGGTGGGAGAAATGTTGTATCCCGCGTTGGTTAGAGACGTTGGCGAGGGGTAATTTTGGGGAAGTTTGTTTGATGATCCGGCGTTTCCGGAGCGGTGACAGCCCTGCTCCGTTGTCTCCCGCCCCTGCGCCCTGTTTGGGCTCCCGCCTCGTCTCTTTTCCGCGTAGCGGATGCGTTTGGACGGGCCGCGTCTCCCTCGCTGCGGCCGTGGCGTCTGGCGTGTTTCAGGCCGGCGGTTTGAGCGGGTTGCCCCGGCGACCGCGGGAGTTTGCCCCGGTCCGCGGTCCTTCGGTGGGTGGCCAATGAGGAGACGGACCGGTGAACCCAGTAACTGCCCCCGCCCTCTCCTCCCCTGTAACCATAGAGTCCGCCCAGTTAGGGAAGGGGCTTGCCACTCTGTTTTCTTCTCTGGTACATGAACCAGGATATATTGGGAGCACATTCTTTTGCAGTTTGTGTAATGTGTGCGTGTGGAGGATTGTGTGTTTGTGTCTACACATGTGTCTGTGCACACCTGCGCACACACACACACACACACACACACACACACACACACTTTATATTCCCTGCACTAATTTGTACTGTGCGCATACCGGCTTTCTTGGGCATTGAGATCTCTCGGTGAGAACGCTCCCCACTGTCTGAGCTAGCTGTTGGCCACCGGAGGATTCGCGCTACGCTGTCTCCCAGCAGCACCTGCCAGATCCGCGTCGGAAAAAAGCCGGAACGGCGGGATAACGAGCAGCACCTGGAGTTTATTAACCCGGAGCGGCGTTCCCGACGTTCCGGCGTTCCGCGGAGTGAACGCGGGGAACGACGCGTCCTCCCCGGGCCCCTCCCTCGTGTTGTTGTGTCATTTCCGGATCGGAGCGGAGCGTGGGGACTGCAGCGCCCGCGGTGACTCGGTCGTGTAGCGTGGGGTCGGAGAGTTCGAGCCCCGCCGCTTCCTCCCGGGAAACGACCGCTTCGGCTCCGCTCTCCGCGGGAGGGGTGCTCCCGGCGAGGTTCAGGAGGAGGTTATTCCAAAAGAAGCGAAAAATTAAATTCATAAAGGAAATGGGTGGATGTTCGGGGCAGTGTTCTCCACCGCTGTTTGTCGCCCATTGTGAGTCATGCAGTCATTTTCTCCTGGCCTGCTCATGATTGCCTTTAATGCTGAAGTCATTTATTTCTGCAGCCTTGTTTAAAAGATGGGGCTTTGACTGTCGACCATTTGGCTTCACTGTTGCCACGTTTGGTCAGCTCTGGAGTCCTCTCCCCCCCCCCCCCCCCCCCTTGTTGTTTTCCCTCCCGCGCGATCATCATTCCGGGCCTTTTAGCCACACGTGCGTCATTTCTTTCGCGTACGCAAAGGTCAAGAGTTCTCGACCTCCCGGTCACCGCGGAAACGCAATGCGATGTCGCCTCCCTTGTGTCGGAACGTTCCGGAGTGCTCCACGAGCCTCCATTAACCGAACGTGTCCCGGAGCAACTGTAGACTGTAGCCTCGTCGGAATTGTAAACACTGAACACACACATACACACACACACACGCACACACACACACACACCCCGTTTCACACACGGAGGCGAGCGGGGGTTAATGGGGTCGGTGAAAGTGCGGTCGTATGGAGTGAGCAAACAATGACACCGCCTGTGGCGTGTGGAATGATGGGGGGGGGGAAGGGGGGCTCACAAGGAAAACCGGTGATTCCTTTCATCTCCGCAGGGCCGTTCTCACACACACACACACACACACACACACACTCTCTCTCACACACACACACGCACACACCCACCCCTTCCCCATCCCTCCATCCCGAGCCCTTCAGGTTCATGTTAATTCATGACTCTGTACTTGTGCTGTTGTGCAGAGCCATTAATTAAACAGCTGAAAGGCAGCTCTACGTGGGGGGGGAGAGAGACTGTATTCAGTATAAGGAAGTTGTCCGTCATCCTGCAGGGTTTCTGCTGGCTTTGTGCTGGGCTTTGGATGAGGAAACACCCCGGGGCTTGTGGCTCGTTCCCGCTTAATTACCTGGAGACAAACCAACACGGCCCCTCCACCGCGGAAGTCCACTCCGTTTACTTACTCAAACCTGGACCTGCTGCGTCCATTGGCTGTACAGTAATGTCACACTTGTGGATGTGGGAGCCTAAGCTTTTGACCCCTGTTCCTCTAAAAAAAACACAGAAGCCAGTAAAGCCAGTCTGGCCAATCGGTAGCACTAATTGTTAAGCTAATTACCTGGGAGGAAGGATTGTTTGGTTTTGAGGACCCGTGCTTTAGAGAGTACCTAAAGTCGCTCCAGACGTGGGGTGTGTTCTTTAAGAGCCCAGTAGTTTAATCTTCACGGGCCTCGTTGAGTCCAGATATCCAATCGGAAAACTGTTCTCAACCTGTAATGGAGTCCTGAAACGAATGCCAATTCACCAATCTCCGGGAAGTGATCCAAGTCGCTAATTCAGAGTCCATTTGTCATGTAAAAAAAAGAAAGAAGGAAAGATAGAAAGATATATGATCGGGAATTTGGAGATAAGTCGGCGCTAATACCTTAGCGGGGGATTGTGTGCTCAGAGACGGCTTGGATTGACGGCGCTCTGCGCTCCAGATGCAGGCTGGTGAGCCGTGGCTCGTGTGGTCTGGAGGTGTCGGGCGCCGTTGGGGGTGTTTGGTGTCCCGCCTCGGTGTCGCCCTCGCCCCCGCGCCATTAATCACCAGCAGCTAACGAGACCGGCTAACGAGGGCCCCCTTCTCCCCTCACCCCCCCCCAGAGACCTCCACCGCAGTCTTCATTAACCGCGCCCACACTTTTCGGGGGAGGGCGGACAACGCTTTTGACTTTTGTTCCTGTAGCTGAAGTTGTAACGCTCAGTTCTCACAACAAGTGAAACGCATGCACACGCGCACATACACACACACACACACACGCGCACACACACACACGTACGTTCTCTCACACACTCTCTCACTCTCTCAAACATGCACGCACACACCCATGCAGTCACACACATGCATAACAATGCAGTCCCTCTCTCACACACTCACACACACTCTCACACACACACACACACACTCACACTCACACACACACACTCACACACACACACTCACACACACACACTCACACACACACTCACACACTCACACACTCACACACTCACACACTCACACACACACACACACACACACACACACACACACCCCTCTTTGACACAGCACATTCCTCGGCATTTGACACTTTTTCTGACTTGGTAGCGTCACATCTGCTCTTGTGGAATGCAGTCAGTAAGCGTGTTGTGTTCACTCAGCTGGGTGGGGTCCGTGCATGCCAGGAGGGGGGTCCCTGGCTATAAGGCCAGGGACCCAGGCATTAGTGACGGACAGTCAGGAACCCGTGCCAGATTCGTCTCAGCGTAAAGTGGATTGGCCGGCCGGCCCGGCTGGCAGCCCTGCGCTCCCTGGCTCCTCTCTCCGTCCGCGTTAAGACGCTGCATTTATTCATAACCCGGTCCGCAGTCTATCCGGCGCTCTCCGCGGCCGGCGGTAAATCTCGGGGCGGGGCGGAGGCGAGCGGGCCCCTCGCGCGCAGTCAGCACTCCTCCGCCGTGCTCTGCCAGGGCGCCGTCTGAGGGCCGGGGCTCCGTTCTCCCTGTCCGCCCCGGACCCCGGATCCTGCCGCTGGCGCCGACCCGGCTGCTGGCACGCGTCTGGCCCTGTTTCAGCTGCCTCTGCGCCGCGTGGGAGCCGAGCCGCCAGGAGCTCCAGCCCACCTCACACACAACCTGTTTATGGGGACAAAATGGCTGCCGCCATTCCGTGTGGACACTGTGCTGACTGTCTTTTTTTATTCAGTTTGGGTTTTGTCCGTATGTGAAGTGCTGTGCCTGATACGGTACTGTGCAGAAGTCTTAGGCACCCTAGACTTTTATTATACATGTTTATTTTTTTGTGTGTGTTGGTATGAAAGAACACATTTGAGATTTCCACATATTCATTTTCCAAAAGACTCAATTTTACACAGACATTTTTGTATTTCATTTAAAAAAAGCAACACTACTGTAAGCAATTGACTAGTTTTTACATAAAAACTTGATCAAGGCTGTCTGAGATCAGAAGCAAGGAGCTAACCAAAGTCTGTAGAAGAACTGTGGCAAGTTCTCCAACATGCTTGGAACAACCTCCCTGCTGATTGTCTTATAGAACTGCAGGACAGCGGTGGCTGTGATGCAATTTTAACACCGAAGGGTGGTCACAAAAAATTGTGATTTGATTCAGTTTTGAACTATTCTCCCAAATGACTAAAATGTAATGTTAATGTAAATTATTTACTGAATTATTTTTGAAAGAATAATATCTGTACAGACTGTTATAAAGACTTGTGCACAGTACTGTATGTGCTGTAGCCTCTTAGCCCTGTACTGGTAAGTGTTCCACTTCCTGTCCTTTGCTGCCGCACTGATTTGAGGACGAGGTTCCTCACGGGATGAAATGACTTGATGAACGAAGGCAGAGGCCAACGCATCGCTGTTCTCATCCTCCCGCTAAAACGCTTTTAACAGCGGAATGCCAGACCTTCGCCAAACCGCAAGGTTCACCTCCCGCCGTCGTGGATTCACGTGGTTTAGCAAAGCGTGCGCGCGCCACACGTTTACACAACGTGTGTGTGTGTGTGTGTGTGTGTGTGTGTGTGTGAGTACCAGCGAGAAGGGGCTTTGTGACGGGGTGGCTGTAAATACCGGGCGTTCGGTGACAACGTCGAATCGATTACCGTGCCGGCCTCCAAGGAGACGTTGAGTTCAGCAGAGTCGCTGACGTCCCGCGGAACCAAACCGTGGCTCGGTCTGTCGTACGCTGCGCCAGGTGTCTGGACAGGTGTGTGTGTGTGTGTGTGTGTGTGTGTGTGTGTGTGTGTGTGTGACACACGAACACTTAGATTTTCGAGCACGATGGCGCTCCTTTTGTCGCCCCCCTTCCCCCCCCCCCCACACACACACACCAAGTGGAGCGGGTGTGAGAACTGCTACGAAAAGCACAAAACAGGGACGAGCTGGTGAGGAATGTGCATCGCTTGCAAAAGCTCTCGTCTTTTTTTTTTCTGAAAGAAAAATATAAACCCAAATCCTCCAGGGACCGGCAGAGAATGAAGGTCTTATTTTTAAAACAGAGCCCAAGCTGTTTGCTTTGTGTTTCTGATGATTTAAAAAGGCCTGCATTGGCAGTCATTCGCACATGCAGCGGTGTGTCAGGAACGTTTCCGCACACGCTGATATGATGTGGCCTGTGTGAGTGCTCACTGTGTGTGTGAGGATTCACCGCGCTCTTTCAGGAGAGCCGTGTGTGTGTGTGTGTGTGTGTGTGTGTGTGTGTGTGTGTGTGTGTGTGTGTGTGTGTGTGTGTGTGTGTGTGTGTGTGTGTGTGTGTGTGTGTGTGTGTGTGTGTGTGAGGATTCACCGCGCTCTGTCAGGAGAGCCGTGTGTGTGTGTGTGTGTGTGTGGATTCACTGCGCTCTTTCAGGAGAGCCATGCGTGTGTGAGTGTGTGTGTTGGACTCGCTCTGAGTGTGTGACTGTGAGTGTCTGCGTAAGGGTGTGTGTGTGTGTGTGTGTGTGTGTGTGTTGGGACTCGCTCTGTGAGTGTGTGACTGTGAGTGTGTGTGCGTCAGGGTGTCTGTGTGTCTGTGTGTGTCTGTGCGTCAGGGTGTCTGTGTGACTGTGAGTGTGTGTGCGTAAGGGTGTCTGTGCGGGTTCACTGCCTCTCGGGCTTATTTTAAGCCGGGCGCGTCTACGTCACGCTGACTGTGTGCTGACCTCAGGGGGCAGAGCGGGGACTGAAACAGGACGTCCTGTCACTGCAGGCCCTCGCTCCTGCCTCTCTGTGACCCCTTCTGCTGTGTGTGTGAGTGTGTGAGTGTGTGAGTGTGTGAGTGTGTGTGAGTGTGTGTGTGTGTGAGTGTGTGTGTGTGTGAGTGTGTTTTCGTGTGTCTCTCTGTCTCGCCCTCTCAGTTTTGCTCTTATTAGAGAGAGAAGCAGACTCATACTGTACACACACACACACACACACACACACACACAGATGTTGCAGTCGTACACTGTAAATATAGGGCTTGGCTTATAGTTGCTGCACATATGCAGAAGGTACTAAACAGTGCATGGCAGATTAGCCGGCTGGTGATTTAAGTGTTTCAAATTGCCTCTGCCAGGCAGATATGGGGCTTGTCCGACGCCGTTATTTATGCTGCAAATTGCACTTGATGATTTGTTTGTTTTCGGCGTTTGTTTCAGATAACGGGCGAATGGCGCTCATAAAGCCGGCTCGGGACCGGTCCCGTGGCTTCGGTTTCAGCGGATAAAAGCTCCGCATTCGGGCCGTATTGATAGAGCGCCGATTTAATTTTTTCATAAATATTCATCTCCGATGTGTATGACTTCATAAACGCGTGTTAAAAAGGCACTGGGGAATAGTCTTATCTGTCTGACCGATATGAGGAAAATAAGCGATAACGTTGTTGAGTCGTTGACGATATAACTTGCGATAAATAAACTGATATCGAGGTGTTCGCGACTCTAATGGTCTTTCTGCTTTAGGTGCACTGTGGATATAGACCCCAGACAATTCATTCAGGCCCACTAAAAAAAAAAAAAAAAAGAAATTCGATGCATTTTTTGCTAAAGATTTTTTCTTTAATTTGTTTCTTTAACAAGGAAAAATGGATACAACATTGCTTTATATATAAAATACAAAGTAGATGCCATGCATACAGGTTTCTAGCCATGGCTAATTTGCAACCCCTGTTGTTTAAAGTTAAAACAAGAATTCCAGAAGCATTTAACTTATAATAATGCCAAAACATTAAAAGCAGTACAGATAAAAGACTAAAATGGGGACGAACACTAACATAAGGGCAAAGACGAAAAATAACATGTTTTTATCGAAGAAATTGCGAACAAACAGCCAATGAATGTAACAGAACATCTATATAAATGCAAACTATTCATTGCAGCTCAAGTGGTGTTTTGCGACGTGTTTATCTGGCGTGTTCACGTCTCGACGAGGAGAAATATGCGGTGTATCGTGTGGCCTGTAGCCCATAACCGTCAAGCTCTCCGCTCCAACGCCACGAACGCGAAGGTCACCGCTAACCGCTAACGCCGGGGCGACCGTGAACCCCGCCCGCCTCTCGCCTTTTCACTCACGACGTGCGGAATAATGACTTTTCTATTCTCCGTCTCTCTCTCTCTCTCTCTCTCTCTCCCGTCTCTCTTTATTTACCCCCGGAGGTCGAGTTTAACCGCTCCGCTCTCCGCGGCGACGCTGTTGACGTACGGGCGCACGGTCCGACGGCCCGCACAACGGTCTCTTTACACTCTCCCCTCCCGCACGGGCGAGGACACGCTCTTAAGAGCCTGACTGATGTAATCACCGGTCCTGGTGACCTTCCCTTGTCTTGGGCGGCGAGCGCCGTTCTGCTCGGGGGCCGATTCAGCAGGCGCTCGCTTCTAACGCCGCGGAAATGCGCCAAAATAAACCCCCGCGGTAAAACGGAGCTGTGACAGGTTTGCATTCGTCTTTGTTAGGGTTAGGCATAAACTTTTTTGAGTCGGCGATGTTCTCCTGCGAGGAGTTCTCCGTTATAACGGGGAACGTTGAGGGCGGAAGCTTCTAGACCAGGCCCGTCGGTACGCCGCTCGACTGTAAACGTGCTGTGAATCGACTCCTCTTTCCCTCGTCGAGTAGAGAAGCTCACCTCCCCCTCGTATGCTAAGAACCCCTCCCCCTTGTCAAGGTAAAGCAGCGAAATGGTTCAAACCCGTCTCCCCCGTACCGTGTTTCTGCGCTTTGAGTGTTGTTTACCGTCTTTCTTTCCTCCACAGAAGGTTTTTTGCATAAATGGAGGGGAAAAATGATGAACAGGGAGTGGCCATGAAAGTACGTTTAGAATGCGTCCACGATATGCTTTTTTATTTATTCCGTTTTATGTTCTTGACTCCTGAGCTGAAATCGGAGGTGTCGCAGAGATCGCGTGGCGGCAGAAAAAGGGATCCGCGACCTTTTTAATCCGTCTGGACGTGTTGCGAGGTGTTGCGGGGGGGGGGGAAGGGCACGGCCGCGATCGGACCTCGCCGCAGAACCGGCGCTGAGAATAACGCGGGCGGCGTGAGAGACGCGCGTTTACGGCCGTGCGCGTACGCCCGGGTCACTGCGGCGGTGGGCAGGGGCGGGAGGGAGAGCCGGGTGTTAGTGAGATTCCCTGCGTCGCGGGGAGGATGATGAATAAACGTGTGGACGAGGGAGAGAGGGGTCTGAGCGGAATGTAGGACAGTGGGCCCGGGATGGGAGTCTGCGGAGGATCCCTGTTTACAGCCACGGCACATAAACACCAGGGCCCTCCAAGGCCCGCTCCGCTGTGCTGCAGTACTGTTGATTAATATGTTCATCCCTCTTCTCCCCCCACCCCTCTCTCTCTCTCTCTCCCTCTCTCCCCTCTCTCTCCCCTCTCTCTCTCCCCTCTCTCTCCCTCTCTCCCTCCCATCTCTCCCCCCCTCTCGCTCCCTCTCTCTCCCTCTCTCTCCCTCTCTCTCCCTCTCTCCCTCCCATCTCTCCCCCCCTCTCGCTCCCCCCTCTCCTTCCCCCTTTCTCTCTCCCTCTCTCTCCCTCTCTCTCCCTCCCTCCCTCTCTCTCTCTCTCCCCCCTCTCCCCCCTCTCCCCCCTCTCTCTCTCTCTCTCTCTCTCTCTCTCTCTCTCTCTCCTCTCCCCCTCTCTCCCTCTCTCCCCCCTCCCTCCCCCCCTCTCCCCCTCTCTCTCTCTCTCTCTCTCCCCCCCCTCCCTCTCTCTCCCCCTCTCTCTCTCTCACACAGGAGAAGAACAGGGATAAGGATAAGAGGTTCCGCCCCCTGTATGACATCCCATACATGTTTGAGGCCCGAGAGTTCATGAGGAAGAAGCTCATCGGGAAGAAGGTATGCTGGTCCTTTCATGCACATATTCTACATTATCTCGCTGATTCTTTCATACAAAGTGACTTACAGTTGACTAGACTAAGCAGGGGGACACTCGCCCTTAACCCTGCATTACACAAGGGCCCAACAGCGGGGCAGATCTCATCGTGGCTACCCTGGGGTTTGAATCACCAACCCTCCAGGTGCCTCAGCCCCGGGTCTGTGTACATGGCAGGGGAACTACACATTGTAACTGTGTAATCAACTGCTCTCACTGATGCAGAGTAACAGTGAAAACCAGCAGACCCTGTAGCTCTCCAGGACCTGGATTACAGACCCCTGATCTAAAATGGCCGCACTCTCAGTGAGCCTGCGTCTTGTATTTTGTCACTTTTGCATCTCTCGAGGGATCCAGTGACTATCCAGTTTTTCCCTAATTTAGCGTCTATTGAGTATTCCTCCATCGATCAGTCGGTGTTTATGATTGTGCGGTGTGATTTGAGACGGGTTTCTCCTGGTTCGGAGGACCGCCGCGACTTTCAGACCGTAACTCAACCCAAAACTCAAGTCTGGAGCGGATCCGGTCCGTCTGGGACAGGTGCTGAATGAAGGGCTTAAAAACGTCACCTTTTAAGAGTCTTTATTTAAGACCGAAACGGGGCGCGGGTAATATACGTTATCCGCTTCTGCTTGTCTCAGCAAAGACGTCGACGGCGTTGCTACGGCGCGCCCGTTTATAGGACCCCGTTACGACCCAGTGCGCGCCGGCAAGACGCATAAACCAAATATGATTGAATAAATCTGCATCTGCGCCGAGTTTAGAGCCGTTCGGATGTTAGGTGGCGGCATTAGAGGTGCTGTACGTTAAGGTTTAACGCGCCGAACGGCTCCGAACCTGAGCAGTGAAGCGTTCACACGGTAATGGCCTGTATTATTCCTGCAGCTCAATCGAAGCGCTCCGTCAGGCTCCTGCGTGTAAACTGTTTCGTATCGCCGAAGCGCTAAGCTAGCGACGGCTTAACTACCCCCCGCGACCAACCGACCGTTATTGCGGTCATTTAGAAGAAGTCATTTAAAGAGATGTTTTGTATGTTATTAGTTTGTTTATTGCCGGCGGGAGGCTTTAACCCCGTCCGCGCGGGAGTGCACGCTGTTCGTATGCTAATGCGCGCGCTAGTGCTCCTCCGGAGGGGGGCCGGCGTTACGGTAAAGGTCAATGAGAGAATCATTCAGGCGTTTATCGCTCGCGTGATGAATCGGGCGCGCGTGGAACACGTGGCTGTGGGTCTCCCGGGCGGGGTTTGTCCCGGGCGCTTTTCACGACGTTCGCTTGCGTTTCCAGCCGCTAGGCGCCCTCCTGTGGCGCAGGTTCGGCTTATGCGATTGGCTGAGCCAGAGCTACCCGGGGGGGGCGAACGAGAGCCGTGCGTGGCCTCTGTAAATGGTAAATGGCAGGCATTTATATAGCGCCTTTATCCAAAGCGCTGTACAATTGATGCTTCTCATTCACCCATTCATACACACACTCACACACCGACGGCGATTGGCTGCCATGCAAGGCACCGACCAGCTCCGTCAGGAGCATTTTGGTGGTTAGGTGTCTTGCTCAGGGACACTTCGACACAGCCCGGGCAGGGGATCGAACCGGCAACCCTCAGACTGCCAGATGACTGCTCTTACTGCCTGAGCCAATGAGACGACTGCTCTTACTGCCTTAGCCATGTCGCCCCTCCGTGTTACCGGCCGGCGCTGAGGTCCCTTCCACTGTAACACTGTCCCTTCTCTTGTTGTTTTCCCTGGAGGGAGGCATTTCACAATGAAATGTATGACGTGCTGCAAGCAAACTTAACCGGTGCTCTGGAAAAAAAGGTGAACCAATCAAATCAAAACGCAACTGAACCGCCCTCACCGCCGATATAGGAGGTAACCTGTGCTCCGTGCGCACGTGTTGTCTTTGGAGTTTGAGAACGTTCATGAATAATTCACGACAACCGCGCCAGCACCAATCGGCCTTATGAAAACACGAGTGCGGATTTCTTAAACCTCACTCGAAAAAACACAAACAAACAACAACAAAAAAAGATGTAGGCTAAAGGATCTGACAAAGTGAAATTCTCAGTTCTTAAATCCCCACTCCCCCCCCCCCCCCTCCCATTCCTCAAGAAGCGCTCATGAATTATTCCCGAACTGTAGAAAATATACAACAAAAATGTTTAGCGCAGACTTTCTGCAGTTGGCGTCCGCTAGTTGTTGGGGGGAGGGTGGGAGAGGTTTGGAGGTGATCCTCTCTCGCGCTCACACAACGGTGCAGTAAATCCCTGACGTGACCGTTTTCTCTGCAGTGGTCATTTTCGGTGCGCTCTCCTGGGACCGTTTCTCCGAGATACGGCTAACCGTTCCGGGTCCTGGATTCTCGCGGGGTCCCAGGACCCCGTGGAACGCGGAGCGCGTTTAATTTCGGCTCGTCTGAGTGGGCCCCCTCAGCAGAAGGGCCCCCGCTGCTCCTCGGCGTCTTACGGGAGTGACTTCCCGCGTTCCGGGCGAGAGATCCCTTTCAAGGAAGCGGGGAGTTTCTGACTCCGACAGGGTGCGGTTTTTCCCGCAGTGCTGCGAGATCGCCGAACGCAATCTCTCCTGGAAATTGGGGTCAGGGTGGGTGGATCTGAGGTTCTTTAAAAAGGGGCCGCGTCCCGCCCCTGCGGTCTGATGCGTCTCGGTGGCCGAGGGCAGCGCCCGTGTCGGAGCTCGAGCGAAAATTTACCGGCCCCCTCTTCTCCAAGACGCCCAGCGTCTGTGGCCAACGTCCACTCAGCACTGAGGACCGCTTGACCTAAAGACCGGCCGCCCTTTACAACAAAGCGCATGAATTTACATTAACTGATGCAGCTGTTCGCATGAATTAATGATGGGCCAATACATTAAATAAGCATAGAATTGACTTTTCATTAGTTCATGGATTTGTTGCCAACTAACGTTTTTTGTTACATGAATATTTATACGTGGGCAAGCCATCGGATGAACTTATAATTGGTTAACCGTTAACAAATACATTGACTTATTCATTCCAATATGAATTGGCAGTAACTAATGTCGTTGTTAACAAAGTATTTGTACATCATTAATTAAACAGAGCTCTTCTGATTAACTCAGTAGTAGCTGGTTACTCCCTTAAAGGGTTTAGGGTCGCATTGTGCGTTTAAGCCTCCATAAAATACCAATACTTCTCAGGAAGACATGAAAACCCACAGAGATGGATGTTTGGGTTTTTTCTTTCTGTGGGGCGTGATGGCTCAGGCAGTAAGAGCAGTCGTCTGGCAGTCGGAGGGTTGGCGGTTCGATCCCCCGCCTGGGCTGTGTCGAAGTGTCCCTGAGCAAGACACCTAACCCCCAAATGCTCCAGACGAGCTGGTCGGGGCCTTGCATGGCAGCCAATCGCCGTCGGTGTGTGAGTGTGTATGAATGGGTGAATGAGAAGCATCAATTGTACAGCGCTTTGGATAAAGGTGCTATATAAATGCCAACCATTTTCTTAATATTGTTCTGAAGAACACAAATTGTTTATTTTTTATTTTTGAGCTTTTCTGTTTGGCGCTGAGCCATCGTCTATCCCGTGCTGTACAACCTCCCCCCCCCCCCCCCCTCCTCCTCCGCCCCGAAAATCTCTTTTCCCGAGTCCCGCAAGTTTGCCGTGTGAATCATAATCTATCCGAGACTGGCAGAGTAATTTGTAAAACCTTTTAATCCGTCGCGCGCTTCCGGATGGAGCCGGTTCTCGCGCGTTACACTGGGAGTCCCCGGCCGGTGACGCACACACACGCTGCGTTTGAAGGCCGTTTCTCTGCGTTCTGCTCTCTGAGCGGGTCCGCCTGGCGTCCGCTGCTCTTAGCAAACCCGCACGGAGCGGAAAAACCCGGAAAAAACGCCGGCGACGTTCGCCTCGTCTCGCCTTCAAAACCGCCGCCTGTCGAGCGGCCGATAAAAGGCTAGTTTGGAGCGCTTTCGTCGTGGAACGGTTCTTAAGCGTCTGGAATCCTCCGACTTGTTTCCCGGGCGTCGTCGGAGCCCCGGTTCTCCTCGGCGCTGGAACCGAGGGGCCCGGCGGGCGAATAAAAAGCCCCCTTTCTCGATGCAGATGAAGTGGCGTCGCCCTCCGACAACCTTGATGTGTCAGGTGCCCGGGCGCGGGACGAGACCGGGAGATTAGAAAGGGCTTTTATGTTGTTTCGCTTTGACGACCCCATTCAGGGCCCGACCACACACACACACACACACACACAGACACACACACACACACACACACACACACACTCACACACTCTCTCACACACAACCGCACGCTCTCTATTCGGGCTGGAAATGGAGCCCTGCGTTTTTCCATTAAAGTAGCTGGAATCCTAATCAAGCGTGTTGGGCCCAGAGTATTACAGGGGCGCGAGCGTCACTTTGATCAATAGCGTAATGGCATCTGGTTTTAGAGCGAATTAAAGGGGATCATTTTCCCCTCAGCCGCCGTTTCCGCGGAGATTGGGGTGGGACGGGGGACCGGGGACGGGGGGGGGGCGGACAGGGGGGGTCGCGTGGGCGAGGGTGACATTGAGTGCGTTCGCCCCGGCGGAGTCATAAACAATCCCCCCCCCCCCTCGCGCCCCGGCATTCTTCTCGCCGAAAACGTTCCTCAAGGGGCGGTCTGCGGTCCGGCTGATTTGATTCACACTGACGGCCGGTGACCTTGGAAACCCGCCCATAGATAAAAACTCACTTAGACACACATTCGCTGGAATACAGAGCAGAGGGCTCAACCCAGTCCTCCCCTTTCCTCTTTCGATAGGAGCCATTTTTTAGGTTTTTTTTTTCCCCCGTTAAAAATATGTGCTATGGAATGCTTTTGAATCTGCTTACCGTCTCATTTTATTTTATTTTTTTCATGGGAACTATTAGGTGGATATCCGTTCTGCAGCATTGCGGCTATTGAGCTAATATTATCGACGTTCCGGCTGGTGTAGCGCCGTGTACTCGATAGGCTGATGGATCATTCAGATCTTAATGGTGACACCGATTGCGGCGTGACGGCGTATTGACGGATGTCTCGAGCGCCCCCCGCCTCTTAAATCCCCTCGTTATTGCAGCCCGCGTCGCGTATCGAACACGCGTGTAACGGCGTCATCGTTACGGCCAAAATGGTGCCGGTTGACTTTAGGCCCGGGAGTAAGTACATTTTAATACCGCGGAGGTTCTAGAAGCCCAAATTCAGGAGGTCTGCCTTAAAAGCTTTGGAGGTTTCCATTAAAAAAATAATAACCCGGTGTACTTCTCTGGAAGATGTAAAACTCACTCAGACGGGATTCTTCAGCATCATATTTATATCCAAAATGGCACCGTTGTGGATCATGCCAGGAATACGTATGTTTTAATCCTGCGAAAGTTCGAGAAGGTTCTCCCTGGCTCTTTGTGCTGGTTCTGGGTCATTTTCTTCGTTGGAGGAAGTCCTGGCATTTTTGCATGCCGACCTGTACCAACGGTTCCGGCTGCCACGAAACAAACCCAAATAAGGGAAACCGCGCCTGCGCCCTGAACCAGCAGAGCCATTCTGGCTCTAGCCTGTGGCACAGTCGATTAGTTTCGGCACTCTAAATTGAATTCTCCTTCCTTGTTTGGGACATGCCAAATATAACACCTGTTCAGTCTGATAGCCAAAGTTGGGTAAGGTGTTGGATGTTGGGACTGGAGGTTGATTTTGCAAGCCTAATTTTCCCCATGAATCTTCCAAGTAGTAGTGTCCATAGCTTTGGGAAACAAGAAACCACTTCTGTAGATGAACCCCCGAAATTTGCTGAGTTAAAGTTTGTGTCGCGTTGTCTTTTTTGGTTGTTAATTCAAGTGTACGACTTATCATTTATTGTTATTATACTGAATTATTTAACATTTTCTCTCAGTGTAACGTGAGAAATGGCTTGAGGATTCATGATGGCGTCTGGTTTCAGGTCAACGTGACGGTGGATTACATCAGAGCCGCCACGACCGCGTCAGACCTGGGCGGCGGCTCCATCCCCGCCTTCCCAGAACGCACCTGTGCCACGGTCACTATCGGAGGAATGTGAGTATAACCCCCGACCCCCCCCAAACTAAGAACCCCCCCCCACCCAGTGTGTGTTTAGCCCCTTCGATTCCATACGCGAGATTGATCGCACTGCCAACCACGTGAACCCAACAACCCCGCCTATAAAAATAAATAAATAAACAAACAGAAGAAATGCTGAAAACTAATGGCTGTTTACACTTCACTATGGGGCTAATGTGAGTCGTTTTTTTTAAATTTTATTTTTATGATTATAAAAGATTGCCAAATGGGCTGATGGCCTCGAGATTCTTCATCGCCATACGCGCGTGTGCGCTCCTGTATGTTGCGGATATTAATCACGTTTAGCGCTGTCATCTGGGGGATTCAATTATTACGGCGTGAAAAACGATGCGCCAAGCCCTGCGGGAGAGAGAGGGGAGGCCTCTACAGAGGCGACGGGCTTAGAGTACGCAGAGACGCCGTGTGTTTGTAATCACGTTCGCTTGGCGGGAGGCCATTAGTTTAGCGCGCTACCGTTCCTGTGATACGAGCCGCCCAAGATGGATGCCCTCCGCGTTACGCATCACGCGGATTACCACCGTCGGCTGTTTGGCCTCAAGAAGGTTTTTGCCTGGTTTAGGGGATTAGTGGGTGTGATGAAGGCCTTGAAGCATTAATCTCAGAAAGAATCGCGCTGGCTTGTGCCAAACCCTCAGACAAAGTCTTTGAGTGACTGGTGCGAGTTCCCCCTCGGCCTAGATCTCTTCAGAGTCTGATCCTCAACGCTGTTTTGGCGAGTGGGTCTGTTAGTCCACACGTGAAGGCCAGGCCGTTGAGCTATTAAGGTAGCAGAAAGGCCAGCGTCAGGGAAACACTAGCATGTTTTTAACATACGACCGTATTTAACTGACACGATAAAAAAGGAATGCGGATTTTAGATGTTGCAGTAAATTCGCTGCATTGTGAGCTCGTGAAAGGAAATTTCTCACTTAACTGGATGTTTACTTGAAGGCTTGAAAGTGCTCGACTTCGTTTGTGTGCGATTCAAGGCTCTGGGAGAGCTTCGGCTGCGGACGAACGGAAGGAGGAACGGCGGCCTTCGTTTCCGCGAGGACGCTGTTCCCCCGTTTACCGCGAGAGGAGGTTTTTTTCAATTTTTTTCCTGGTCGGAGGTGTGCGTGCATGCCATTGGCTCGCTGCCAGAGCCATGGCTGAATACGGCACTTGAACTCAGTCGATATCGCTGTTGAAATGAAGGGCCTCCTTCGACGGAACTGTCACGAAGCGGTTCCGCTCTATAACACGCGTTCCGTCCTGCCTGCGGACACGGAGGCGTTTGTGCGGAGGGATGGAGCGTGTCCGGTTTCGCGTGCCGCGCCCCCGTTACCGCCCGTAATGCGGCATTCTGGGCCGCAGCGCACCGCGACGCTAACCTCCCGCCACGGCGACCGTTTCCCCCGCTCCGCGGTGTGTTGTTTTTCCGCGGGAGTGCGTTTGAAGCCCCCCCCCTCCCTGGACACGCGGGCCCTCCTGAGCGCCCGTCCCAGGTGCAGTGATGAGGTGATCAGCGTGTGAGAGGTGACGCACTCCGCTGACGTGGGGCGAGTGACAGGTGGTGAGGCCTCCTCGAGCGGGAGCGGGAGCGGGACCAGGGCCCGTCACGCGCCGGGGTACAGCGAGGGGGGAGAGGAGCTGCCGTCTCCCATCGGAAAATAACGGTCACCAGCGGCCCGGTGGCCCGGAGACAGGACACGAGTGCGTGCTGCTACTCACAGCGCCCGGGCCGGACGGCAGCCCCTGATTGGCTGGGAGCTTTCACAGGAACAGGGAGCTGTGAATTTTCGGTTTGAATCCAGGGCGGCTTGGAGCTCGCTTCTGACGCTGTGCTGTACTTTATTTATTTATTTATTTCTGAGGGGGTTATAGGGCTGGTGCGGTTGGGATCGATCGGGATGGGTATTGGCGGAGAGCGTTTTAGTCTGTAAAACGCTGAAGTGAAAAGGGGCAGAGTCGATGTGCCCTGCGGCCCTCTGTGTGCGTGCAGTGGCCCCGTCTGGGGTTCCATCAGAACGAGGCCTTTTGATTGACTTTGCTGCTGACGCTGCGTTGTATGTGTGTGTGTGTGTGTGTGTGTGTGTGTGTGTGTGTGTGAGGGTTCACATGTGGTGCTTCAGTTAAAGCCCCTCTTTTAGTGTGTGTCAAACTGGGATGTACAGTGGAATAAAGTGTGTGAGTGTGTATGATCCCGTCAGCCAGTGGCTCTCCTGCCTGCGTCATGGGGAAAGTGTTGAATATTACATGGAGAAATCTCCGGTCGGAGTTCTGTGGAGTCGGTTTCTAAACTGGGTCAAGTTCTTCACGCCAGTTCTGTCACCGAGACGCTTTGATTGGAGAGTACAATGTTCTTGGGGCATTTTAAGCATTCTTTGTGAGAGTCAGAAGTTTTAGCTGCTCTCTGCAGTCAAATCCCAGCCCCCCTCCCATTCTGTTACCCGCTCTGGGAGAAGGGCGAGGAGTTAACTTTGCCAATTAAAGTAATTCAGCCTCTCATTGTGACATTTTGTAGGCTTTTAAGTCTCAGAAGAAATTCTTCTGAACAAAAAAAAAATTGGAGAAATTGGCCACTCTGCATTTATCTGGCAGTTTTTTTTTCTTCTGTCTTTGTCCCGGAATAACAACCTAATCACGATGTCCTGAACCGCCCGTTTACTTTATTTTTTTTTTACATGCCCGAGACGGTTCATCAAGAAAACTGCTCTCCCGTTACCGGGTCGTTTTGCGGCGGAGGTTCTGACGGGTCGGACCCGGAACGGGCCCCGTTTCAGCCGACGTGAGTTCGGAAAAACATCGCGCTAAACGCGCTCCCGGGGACGCGCTGGGACATTCCCATTCCGTCTGCTGAAAAGTGGAGGAATTTTCCCGCGTCTCCTCAGCTGAACTGGTTGCCTGGCGATGGATCCGGGTTTCTCCGGATGACTCATTCCGGTCCATCCAGGACACTCCGGCTGAGGTTGATTATGTAGCGCGGGCATTAGCATAACAGTAAGGCCTAATTAGATCATTTGGGCTCTTTGTTTTTCTGGCTGTGGATAGCCCTACCCTGATAGTAACCTTTCTGATTTCTCTGTACTTGACTGGCCTTGTTGTTCTCTCCCGGTCTCTGCCATCTCATGATAAACTACGACTGGCTGTAAGATCTCTGAACCCTGGGCTGTGTTGGAATTCTCACAGAAAGTAGTTTAAAAACAGTATTTTCTATGTAAAACGTCTGGAATGTGTATGTGTATGGATTGGGGTTGACTGAGCATTTATTCTACCCTGTTGGTCTCCTGAGTTTTGAGCTAATTTGAAGTTTGAAACCGATTTCACGAATGACAACTGCCACCCAAACTTTCTAAGTTGTATGCCTGGGCCCTGTTTCATGAAGCAGGATCACGGAGTTAGCTGGATAACTGCACTGTGGGGGGAAAAACCCGGAACCCTCCCAAATCTGGAACATGGACCGAAGTAAAAAAAAACAGCTCTTCCAGGTTTTCCCTCAGCATAGTTATCCAGCTAGCTCCGTCATCCTGCTTTGTGAACTGTATATCTCCCCAGTCCTCCTCAGGCCTGGGTGACAGACACCAGTCCCCCCAGTAAAGTGCTCACTCTGTGCTCACGAGCAGAGATGTGTTTAAAAGGCCGGGTGCGTATTCCCGGGGTGTTGGTGCGGAAGCAGTTCCTGTCGTACACGCGCGCACGCTAACGACCCGCCCCCCCTCTCCATCTCCGTCTCCGCAGCAACATCGCCGAGGCGCTCGTCAGCAAAGGGCTGGCCACCGTGATCCGCTATCGCCAGGACGACGACCAGAGGTCGTCCCACTACGACGAGCTGCTCGCCGCGGAGGCCAGGTGAGGGTACCGCCAGAGCCGCGTGAGACACAGACTGTTACGCAACTTCCTGTCTGGGCCCTGACGCCGATGCAGTGGGCTGTCACCCATCCCTTACGTTTGAAAGGTTTTGTTGAAAGGTTTGGTGGCTAAACATGCTGCTCTTATGTTATTTTTAGAATTTTGTTAGTAGAATTGTGAATAAGCTTGGGTGTGTGTGTGTGTGTATGTTAGAGGCTGTGAGTGTTTGTGTCAGTCTCTGTGTTAATATGAGTATGTGTGTTAGTGCCTGCTAGTATGAGTGAGTGTTTGTGTCACACTGTGTGTGTGTGTGTGTGTGTGTGTGTGTGTGTGACTGGCTCCTTCCCTGTGTTCAGCAGTTCTTCTTGGCCCTGTGTGGTAGAGAGTATGGGGTGGTGTTATGCAGCTGGTGGTGTGGGTATCTGTGTTTGTGTGTGTTGAATGTGTTTGCACGCATGTGTGTGTGTGTGTGTGTGTGTGTGTGTGTGTGAGTGTGAGAGATAGGGCTTATGGGACAGTGTTATGCGGCTGGTGGTGTGTGTTGCTGAGTGTGTGTGTGTGTGTGAGAGATAGGGCTTATGGGACGGCGTTATGCGGCTGGTGGTGTGTGTTGCTGAGTGTGTGTGTGTGTGTGTGTGTGTGTGTGTGTGTGTGTGTGTGAGTGTGTGTGTGAGTGTGTGTGTGAGTGTGAGTGTGAGTGTATGGGACAGTGTTATGCGGCTGGTCTCAGGGTCTGTAGGTACAGTAATTCAGTGGCCTCTTTAGACCGCTGCCCCGGACAGGGGAAGCCTGCATTGGAACATGTGGAGAATAACAGAGCAGCCCCGTCCCTGCCTCCGTAGTGCCGGCGTTACCGCGTGTGGAGCTCAGCGTGTACAGCGACCAAACTACTCCCGCGACCCGCATCCGCAAACCCCCCTCCCTCCCTCCCTCCCTCCATCCCCCTCTTTATTCCTTTAATGCGACTCCGTTCATGAATATCCGGAAAGATTTAGCGCGCCGCCGTTCGAGGGGGTCTCGAGGTCTTTCCGCTCGGCGTTCCGGTCCGGTTCCGGCGGAGAGGTGAGGAGAACGTTCCGGAACCGATTTTCCGGCTGAAATCGCCGGCTTCGCCCCGCGCTCCCTGAGCAGTCTCCCGGGCCCCTCGACTTCCCGGCACGGAGGGCGAAAATTAAATTAGAAACAAGGGGGTGATAAAGCGGGATATTAAAGGTCCGGAGATAATGCCCAAGTCAAATTCCCGTTCCGTTTTATCGCGCCGCTCCTAATTCAAGGCAGAGAGAGAGGGGCCTTGGGTGACCTAAGTTTGCCGGGGAATAAATCTCGGCGATCGGTTAAAGATGACGTGCCGCGGCGTTGGGGGGGGGGGGGGGGGGGGTTTGGTGCCGGCTCGATCGCTCTGAGGTCAGGAATCCTCGCCACGTTCGTAATTCAAATTCCCATTTGCATAACTGCCACTTCGTCACGGAAACTCGCGGCGGGTTATTTTTAGCGACGGTCCCCGCTGGTCGCGGCGTCCGGACGTTTGCGTGCCGGGCTCTACGAATCGTGCCTTTCGCTAACGTCGCGCCAGCGCGGTCATAGACGACTTCGACCGTTGTTCCGGTTCCGGTTACAGAAGTTAAAATGGCTGCCGGTCGGCACACGGCTGGGCCGGTTCCCGCGGTGACCTCGTGTGTCCGCGCTGCCCGTGCGCAGACCGCTTCAGCTGCTCAGACGCGCCGGGCGTATCAATCCCAGAAGGCCCCGCTCTGCTCCACTGCCTGTTTTGGGCGGTCTGGCAGCGGTTCTTACGCTCCTCACTCACTGCAGGGCTGCTGGGGTCGAGCGGTCCAGGACGGCTCTCTCCACATAATGGGGAACCAAGTCTTTTTGCTTAATGCACCTGAAAAGCTTTTAGTTTCCTGCGTGTAACCGCTGGCTCCGTGCTCAAACCCCACTGGAGCCTCCGCCGGGCTGCCTTTTAAAGCAGGGTTATTTCTCCCACCCCCCCCTCGCCAGGTTTAGGAGTAAATATCCCTCGTGCTGTATCGATGATATTTAAAACGTGAACCCGGCGTGCCCTCTGTGTAACGCGCGGCTGTTAATGCTAATGGCGGCTGAGGTGAAATGTGTTGTACGCGGACCCGGGGCGATTTGTCCGGCGGCCTTTAACGAGGGCTGTTTTAATTGCAGGGCCATCAAGAACGCCAAAGGCCTCCACAGCAAAAAGGAGGTTCCCATTCACAGAGTCGCCGACATTTCTGGGGTAAGTGAGAGAGATGTGAAAGTTTTTTTTTTTTTGTGTGGCTCTGCCTGTTCCCAACGTAAGTAACCCCGTTTAAAAACTACAAAGCGAACGACTGAAAACCCTGTTTCTAATCTCCTGGTTACGGCCCCAGCTGTGACCCAGTTCCTGAGATCACCGCCCGACTAATGCTCAAGATTCACAATCAACCGATGAAAAAGACTACATTACCCAGAAGGCAACTGGAAGGGGCTGGCAGCGTCTTCCACCAGGAATGTTGACCTATCGCTTTTGGCGAGAGACTTGGTCCTGCGTCACGGGCTCTGGAAGGCCCCTGGTTTTGGGTGCTTGGGTTGCAATTGGAGTTCACTGTCCCATGAATGTGTCTATAATAGGGCCATTTCAGATGCCCCGTAGTGCTTTTAATGCCGATATACGGCTGTGCGCTTTCTCTCTCTCTTTTTTTTTTTTTACCAGTCAGAAGCTGTGGAGAAACTGCCAAATTCCCGTCCGGAAAGGAACCCGACTCCGTTCCAGAAAAATATCAATACTTTATGATGAAATGATAAATTAAAAGCGCGCCTTCGGTTCGGAAATCGAAGGCGAAAGTTTTCTCGGATAAAGTCAGAAAGTGTTTGAAAGCGCGGGGCCCCCCGGGGGACTGTGTTCGGCGGGCTGTGTGGAGCCCGACCCCGGTCAGCCGGGGCCCCTGGGGCCGGACGTGCGAATGCGGGTGTGTGAACGCTGCCATCTCTCACACCGGCCCCGTCTGGCACCCCTTCGAAATACCCCAAATCCAGATAAATAAATAACCACGTTCACCCCCCCCCCCGTCCCCCCATCATTTATTTATCCGCCAGCATATGCTAATAATTCCCGGCGTAAACTCTAATTCTAACCCGGGGGGGGGGGGGGGCGCACTTCCGGAACGGCTGTTAAATTTTACTTTGTTCCACAGAGTCTGTTGTAGGATATAACGAGGCCCAGACCCGTCCCTGCCCATAAAAACGCGGACCGTTAACAGCCGGCCTCTCCGTCGTCAAACCTAAATCACCGCTGGTTTTTAACGAGGCGTCGGGCGTTTATTCAGGACGGCCCGTATCTCTTGCGAGGACCCCGTCGTGGCGGCTAACGATCCGGATCTTTCCGCGTGGGCCTTTTTTCCGACCGCACCCCCGCCCGGCGGATCGGATTGGAAAGTTGCGACGGGCGCAGGGAGTTGATTTTTCTAATGGACCGGCGGTCTGATGGATGTCTCTCTCGGCCGGGCGTTCGCGGAGATACCGCCGGCCGCTCTCCTTCCTGGCAGCCCTGCTGCACTCTGGGCCGCTGGAGGATGGCTAATGTAATAACCATTATGAGGCCCGAAATAGAAGCAAGGGGCTCTCTCTCTCTCTCTCCCTCTCCCCCTCTCTCTCCCTCCCTCTCCCTCTCCCTCTCTCTCTCCGTAATCTATGCGGTCCGATCTCCCGTTCAGTCACCTCGGAGTCCCGGGGTGTTGAATGCGGTGCTGGGCTGAGGTTTGACCTCTGACCTTCCTCCCTGCTGTCTGACGTGGGGTGGGACGTGATCGGCTCCTGAGCTTGGATGTGAATCCAGGTGTCCGCCGAATCAGGTGGCCTCCGCTACTTCCCCTTTGAGTGGTTCACACACCTGCACTACGACCTTTGGAGAGAGGAAGTAGCTCTACTTTAATTTCCTGAAAGCTCAAATATAGCACCGTTATGGATGCAATCACAAAGGCCTATTTAATCTTTAGTATTAATATAGAACAGTATAGATTTTTTTCACTCTCCCCATCACCCATCTTCCCCAAAATAATCTGACCTTCAGTGAATTCCCGAGTCTGCCCGCGTGTGCTGATTTGAATTGACTTCCTGTTGTGAGAACATCGCTCTCCCCGCCTGGAAGCCTGGCAGCGGGTGAGGTGCATGCTGGGAGAATCGGTCTTTCCAGCGGGAGCCGCCGCCGCCCCGGGCGTAGACGCTCGGGAGCGATCTTTCCCGCCGCCCGCGTTCCTCCGTCCCGGGAGCGATCTTTCCCGCCGCCCGCGTTCCTCCGTCCCGGGCGCGGGGGGGGCCTCCTCGCCAGGTTCCGGAGCCCGGGAGTCTTTGGGAAAAACAGCCGGGAGAACCCCCGCTTCGCACCGGGGCTGAGGACTGAGAATCAGCCCGTTCGTGTCAGCGCTGATTCCGGTCTCCACCCACCCGAAATGACTCCCGAAATGACTCCCCACCTGACCTCCACGGAGGTGCGGTCACGGGGGGAGCTCTGTTTGTGTGTTTCTCCTCCCCGCTCTCCTGGCGGTCCGTGTGTCACTCGCTTGTCTGAACTGGCCCCTGTTCTGCCCTCGGTGGCTCTTTATTTGTTTATTTATTTATTTCGGTTCCCGCCGTCCCACCGGGAAGCACGGTGCTCTTATCGGGCTTCCTCGACAGCGCCCCCTCCTGGTTCCTCCCGTTGGCGGGCGCGTCTCCGCCGTCTGGCCCCGGTGGAGGAGCGGGCACACGGGGAGGCGCTCCACAGCTGTGCAGAGGGCACCTTGGCGCCGGAGACGTGTCGTCTGCCGGGCTTGTTTTCCTGTTCCTTTCTTTCCGTGTGAAGTCCAGCTCCGTGGGGGGAACAAGCGAAAAAGCCGAAAGCGCACGTTGGTAATTAACACCCCTTGAGGAATGGCGCAGACGGCAGACATGAGGCGTCTCGCTGAAAAGCTACGCTCGCCGAACACGTTTAACGCACCGCTTTCCCCGTGACCTCTGTCCTGACCTGGTAAAGGGAACCGCAGAAAAAAACCAGGCCGTATATCTCTCTCTCTCGGTCCCTGCAGCCAGTTCCTACATTTCCTAAAATATATTTGAATTCTATCTTTATCTGTGGTGTCCTTTTGGGGCTCGCGTTTTCATATTTTGTCGTTTTTTTTCCGCGCCGTTGTTATTCAGCGCGTTGTGGGGATGTAAGGTCGTCGGTGAAGCGGAGGCTGATGCTACCTCCTGTCAGCCAGTGATTCAGCCTCCTGTCTGGCCGCTGTCTGTTAAGTAATGGAGTCCTGAGCTACAGCCTCGTTCCCCGGTTTGGACGGCCCTGCCTTCCCCTCCCGACGGACCTGGCTCTCTCGCGATTTGGTCCGCACTCCGGGGGGGGGGGGGGGGGGTGCCGGGTTAAGGGCCCAACCGCTGCTCTGATGCTATTGTGGACACACTCGGGGGCTTAAACCTGCAACCTTTCAAACCGGTCCAGGTCCCTGGCCAGCACCTTAGCCCCGCCTCCTCTTATGGAGCGCAGTCCTGGATTGGCTACGGACCGGATCGACTCCGCCTCGTCTTTGGGGGGGGAAACCTGTCCCTCATTCCCCCACAATCCCCTGCTCCAATCGTGTTCGGGCATCCGTTTACCGAGCCCTCCTGACTCCCACCGATCCCGAAGAGCCTTCATTGGCCGCCAGGTCCTTGGAGCGCTCGGTTTATTCATTAGATATTGTGTTTTAGAGTTAAAACGGTTTTTAAAAAATCACGCTGATGTACCCCCGGGATTTGTGGTGGGTGTTGCACGGCCGGAAGAGCCATCGCTACAAACGTCAAATGGGCAGCGGCGTTGATGGCCCGCATCAGGTGTTTTAACCTAAAATGGATGACTCTACACCGGAGGGGTTTACTGACACTCCTAAAACCTGCGAAGAGTTCCTGAAACACATCAGGATGCACACGTTCACGGGTACTCCTCGACAGCAGGGGGCAGTGTCCCGAGTGAAATTGAGCAGTGCCATTCTTGCTCTGGTTTTCAGGTTGCATAAATTTGGTTGGCAAGGTCGATGGAAAGAAGACTCTCCATCCGGAATTATAGGAAATGGGACGTACGGCTGGATTGAGAAACCGTTTAATAAAAGGTCACCCAGTGAAAATGTCCATCAGCTGGACTTCACTGGGGGAGAAGTGTGTAAAAACTCTGGGTGAGATGAGTGCCTAGTGGGGTTAGAGATCCGTCACCCTCAGCCCTGGTGGAGCTATCCTGGAGACGGGTTCTGGCCTGATGTCCAGCTGAACGTGTGTGTGTGACCTGTGACCTGTGACCTGTGACCTGTGACCCGTGACCCGTTCCCCTCCCGCAGGAGACGCAGAAGGCCAAACAGTTCCTGCCGTTCCTGCAGCGTGCCGGGCGCTCTGAGGCCGTGGTGGAGTACGTGTTCAGCGGCTCACGCCTCAAGCTCTACATGCCCAAAGAGACCTGCCTCATCACCTTCCTCTTAGCCGGTGAGTGACCCCTGTCCCCCTGTCCCTGACCCCCTAACCCTAACCCTGTCCCTGATCCCCTGTCCCTGACCCCGACCCCCTAACCCCCTATTCCTGTCCCTTAACCCCTAACCCTGCCTCATCACCTTCCTCTTAGCCGGTGAGTGACCCCTGTCCCCCTGTCCCCCTGTCCCCCTGACCCCCTAACCCTGCCTCATCACCTTCCTCTTAGCCGGTGAGTGACCCCTGTCCCTGACCCCCGTAACCCTGTCCCTGACCGTAACCCCCTAACCCTGTCCGAAACCCCCCTAACCCTGTCCGTAACCCCCTAACCCTGTCCCTAAACTTGTCCCTGACCCTGTCCCTATTGCTAACCCCCTGTCACTAACCCCCTGACCCTGACCCTGCCTCATAACCTTCCTCTTAGCTGGTGAGCGACCCCTAACCCCCTGTCCCTGTCCTGACCCTGTCCCTTACCCCCTGCCCCTGCCCCTAACCCCCTAACCTTCTCCCTGACCCCGTCTCCGTGTCCCAAACCCCCTGTCCCTGTCCCAGAGCTGCTGAGTGCCCGGTCCTCTCCCCCCACACACACGCGGGACGGCTCGTTTACAGCGTGTGTCACCACCGTTTGTTCATCGCTCATAAAAGCGTCCGCCGGCCTCTTTATTATCCAAACTCCGTCACTTAAAACCCTTTTTCACTCCACTGGCCCGTTTTACCCACTGACACTTTCTGCGGTCCTTAATGTGAGCGATTGATAGACTGTCGCCTTTGCGGGTGTCATTTTGCTGGCCAGATATTCCGGGCGGGCGTTACGTACCTCTCCGGTAGATCCTGCTGGTTGGTGGGTTCTCCATTGTGACGGGATATTCTGGTACTGCCTGCATTCAAACCCCCTTCACGCGTATCTCAGGGATCCAGAACGTCACGTCAATCCACAGAGAGATGGTCGAACGCAGACAGAGCTGTCCGTGTTCAGGATACTGAGCTGAACGCTTGGTCCAACTGTCCTGTTGGATTGTACGTGAAGTGTACTAATGCCGCATGGAAACCATCTGAGGACAACGTACCAAATATATTTAAGCCGAAGCATGAAAATATAAAGTTGATGTGTCGTATAAATTTAACATTTTCCTAACTTTAGCTACAGGAGATATTGGTGTTATGAAGGTGAATGCATTGGGCGTTCCTGAAGATGAAGGCAGGATGTGTGTGAGTTGGGGTTCACGTGCAGTGGACACACACGGGGAGGGCTTTGAGCCGGCTTTGGCGCTGTTCCACCCGTACTCCCAGAACACTCCTTAATCCTGACCTTCACGGCAGACCTGGCGACCCACGCCCTCGCAGGCGCGGCTGACCTGGCGACCTCGCAGGCGGTAGCCGTCGCCGTGCCAACCCGGGCTGAAGGGCGCCCGGTCCAGCGGTGGGGATGAGTCTGCGGCGGTAATTTAATTAGCGCTCGTTTGCGGTAGAGGGGCCTGAACCGAACCAACGGGACGTTGCCACGGCGACTCGCAGCGGCCTGACCCCCCCCCCCCCCCCCAGCGTTCTGACTGACCTCCTCCCTCATACCCGGCACCTTCACGCCATCTTCGCTGAAGCCTCCATCTTGCCTCGTCAGCCTCCCTGCCTTCTTGTGTAATGGAGTGGCAGCCCCCCTGCCTGTGCGGATGGAGGGAGAGAGGGAGAGAGGGAGAGAGAGAGAGAGAGAGAGAATGCCCGCTTCAGAGACTAACTTGGGGGCTCTGTGACGGCAGAGCTGCCTGAGGCCCGGGATGCATGTTCTGAGTCCGCGGAGGATCAAAGCGGCTTCTACAACGATCGCTTTGCTTCACCATTTGCTCGTCGATTAGTCATTTCATTGACCCTGGGGGAATGGGTGGTTATGGACTCATTTTTAATGTCACTGTACATGTGTATATATATTTTATACATCCGTTGAGCAGTAGGGAGATGTGTCACCGGTGGGAAAGATGTACTACGTTGCGGTTGGAGCCGGCAGGCTTGAAAAGGACCTTGCGGCTTCAAGCCCAGCGTGGGAAACCCCTCTGAGGTCCCTCCTTTATGGGTTAAAACGGGGCGGGTTTAATCCCCCATGGGGTCCCCTCTGTCAGCCTCTCCTGTCAGACAGGAGCTTGAGGTCACCTGGCTGTTTGTTCATTCCTAAATCTTTACTAATCTTCACTCGGTCGCGATGGTCTAGGAGGCCCACCGCACCGCGAGAGGTCCTGTATTCAAACACCCCGGTACCAACGGCTCGGCTATAAAAGTGTCTGTGTGTAGTAATAAGAACAAGAGTTATTTCTTAATAATATAAATTATTCTTTTAGTCCACCGCACGTCCCCATGCGACCCTCCCCCCCCCGCCCCCCTTCCGGAACAATCCGGCCCATCTGTGAGCAACAACTTTATTTTTTTTTCCTCTCCTCCCTGCCTTCGCACCAAGGCCAATACGAGCCAAATTGCTTTATTTGAAATTGGATTTATCTTTCTCCCGGAATTACCGCGGGGTTGGGCCGATAATGTCAGGTCATTGGAAATGTCAGTTCGGCTACGCGCTCCCAACGAGGCGTTCGCTGCACCTTCGCGCGAAGAGAAGGAAAGAAAAAAGAAAAGGAAAAAAAAATCCTCCATTTTGTCTATTGCCGCTCGGCCGGCTAATTGATTTCCCTCTCCTCTTTTCTTTTTCTGCGGCAACGCTCCCTTCCCTTAATCCAAACCGTTTCAGACAGTGGGCCCCAATTAATCCACTCATTTGTAAACTTTGGATAAAATCTTTTATATTTTAAGTGTTTTTTTTTTTTGTTTTTTGTTTTTTCGCGCTCTATTAGTATCTCTTTTTACAGTCGAGCCCACAAAGCTAGAGAGCCTTAATTCGCGCTCCTGCATCGTGCGGAACGAGGCCACGGGGGCTTCAGTGGACCAGGCGAGTTAATTTGCTGCATTGTAGCCGGAGCGCCGGTATCTCTGTTCATCTCCATTTAATTACCTTCCAGTGCAAACAAACCCAAACTCTCAATTCAGTCCCGACAGCGAACAATACCGCGCTAACAAAAAAACGCCCCGCTTTAATAGTCCGTGTCCGTACAGTAAATAGTGTAATTAATTCGCTGATTTGTTTCCGAATATCCTCTCTCGCCGCCCCCGTGTTCCTAATTAGTTCGCCGTGTGCCGTCTTGACACGACCTGGCCCGTTGACTCGTCACGACTCGTTATGAAGGCTGTTCTCCGGGACGGTTCTCCTCCTCTCCTCGGTTCTGACAGGAGGATCACCCCCCTGCCAACGCTGTGATCTGTGAACCTCTCCGCCGGTTGTTGCGTTAGTTCGTAGCGCCAAACCAAGAGGAATCCATCGGGGAGGACATCTGTTGCACTCGTTTATTAAACAAAAAAAAAAAGTTTCCCCGCTGAAATGCAATTAGTTTTAATACACGAATTAGGATGAAATAAATTCTGATTGGGTTAAATGACGCGTGTCTGTTGCTCGATTCTGAAACTGAATTTGTCAATGTTTGATTGGGCCTTCTTGCCTGACGAGAACGGTTGTACGCCGTCTCTCCTACTCAAATTGTACCACAGTTTTTACACCGTTATCTCGCAGTTTTCAAATTATGTCATCTTTTAGTGACACTACGATGATATTACGCTAATGTTCCTCCTGAGAGCTCGAAGTAGAAGTTAGGAACCATTTAGTTTGAGCAAGAAAACGTCACGCATCCTTTTGCGGAAGTAATTTCTTGGTCAGCCTTCTACGTCTGTAACTGACGCAGCTTCCAACTGCCGTTTGAAAGGAGCGAGGGCGTTCCATTTGCCTAATTCACGTTTTCTCTCTCTTTCTCCCGTCTTAATTTATTTTTCTTGACACTTTTCCTGGCCTCTCCCGATTAGGAGTAGGAAAAGGAAAAAAGGGGAGGAAAATTAGCGATTGTAATGGACCCTGAGAGGCAGTGAGAGCCGGGGAAGGGCCACGTTTGCTCAGGTCAGCCTCGTTGGCGTTTAGCGCCGTCTCCCTCGCGTTTCACTCCCGTTCCTCGCCTTCTGTTTTAGCGGGATAACAGAGGGAAGCGATAAGGCGATGCTAATCTCTGTAAACACAGGAAGAGGTCCGTCTGCAGTAATCTCATGCCCTTCCTCTGCCCCGCCCTGCTGGCCGCTGCGCTAACCTGCGCGGACGCTAGCGGCTGCCATTTACACTGGTGCTTTACATTAAGATTTTATCCAAAACGGCGTACGAAATGGTGGACGTCAAGGTCGTGGAACAAACAACCGAACAGATTAGATAAGGTACAATTCACTTATGATTGGTTGTGAGGCCATGGACATGAGTCCAGTGCACAAGGTAGTTAGGCCAAGTCTGTAACTGCCACACCATGACATCTACAACTTCAGGAACTACAGGGCCGAGACAAATACAAATTCAAAGGTCCTCGATGCAGGTACAGTGCAGTGTAAGGTTCGTTAAGGTGCGGTAACATCCGTCAAAAGTGTATTACAGAACGGCATGGCGTCGTTCGGATGTTTTTGTTTTCTGTCTGTTTATGGATGTTACATTACATTACATTACTGGCATTTGGCAGACGCTCTCATCCAGAGCGACGTACAGTTGATTAGACTACGCAGAAGACAATCCTCCCCTGGAGCATTGCAGGGTTAAGGGCCTTGCTCAAGGGCCCAACAGCTGTGCGGATCTTATTGTGGCTGCACCGGGGATCGAACCACCGACCTTGTGGGTCCCAGTCCTTTACCTTAACCACTACTCTACAGGGCGCCCCATGTTAAGCTCGTGACTCTCTGCTTTCTCCCCATACGGGCGGCGGTGTTACGGTTTAAGTAACAATAAACGTGTGTGAGGGCTCTGTAGGCCTGGTGCAGTGGAAGGGAACCGGTGCGGAGGGGCTTGTCAGGTCCATGTCGAATGACGGCCTCGGTGGCGGGGGGCGGGGGTGAGGAATCGATCTGAAAGCCAGCGGGGGCCGGCGGCGGCGGGAAAGGTCAGACCGCGGGCCCCGGGAACGCGGTCGCCGTGGCGATAATGGCGGCCCCGGGCCGGCTGGTTCGCTCCAGGTACCGCACACGCGCCGTCGTTACGGTTACCAGGCGACGGCCCGTTTCCCGCCGGCTCTCCGCTAAAGGTTAGCGGCCGCGCCGAGAGACCGGAATCGCTGCCTTGAGGAGCTCGCCGCGCGTTTGAATGTCTCCGCGGACGCCCCCTCCCCGGGCGGAGAGACCGCCCCCGTGTCGCCGCGTGGGCGTCGGAGACACGGCGATGCAGGGTGGGGCTCCTGGCAGTCGCGGCCTTGCTGTTTCCGTGGAGACCTGGCTTCAGAGGTTCGGGGGGGGGGGGTCACTGATCTGAAACCGCGTCCCTTCTTTCCCCGCACGCCACTCCGAACCGGTTTCCCGGGCAACCTGGCAAATTAGCGATAACTTTTCTTAGACTCGCCCGGCCCGGCGAAGTCACGGAGAGGAGAACGACAGCCGCCGTGGAAGAGGGCATTGTGGGAAGGGGGGCGGGGGTGTGTGTGCGGGGATGGAGGCGCTGAACGCAGGAGAAAGCAATTCCCACCTCGCTTCCACCGCGAGACGGCCGGGCGGCGAGAAACTTATTTGCACTTATTTAGGATTTGGTGCTGACGTCAAGGATCTTGAGTGGAAGTAGATGCCTGCAGTAAAGGCTAACCATGAGGCCTTCTCACCCCCCCCGCCTCGCCCTGTTCACAGGGCCCCACACCCCCCCCTCCTCGCCCTGTTCACAGGGCCCCACACCCCCCTCCCCTCCTCGCCTCGCCCTGTTCACAGGGCCCCACACCCCCCTCCCCTCCTCGCCCTGTTCACAGGGCCCCACACACCCCTTCCTCGCCCTGTTCACAGGGCCCCACACCTCCCCCCTCCCCTCCTCGCCTCGCCCTGTTCACAGGGCCCCACCTCCCCCCTCCTCGCCCTGTTCACAGGGCCCCACACCCCCCCTCCCCTCCTCGCCTCGCCCTGTTCACAGGGCCCCACCTCCCCCCTCCTCGCCTCGCCCTGTTCACAGGGCCCCACACCCCCCCTCCCCTCCTCGCCTCGCCCTGTTCACAGGGCCCCACACCCCCCCTCCCCTCCTCGCCTCGCCCTGTTCACAGGGCCCCACACCTCCCCCCTCCCCTCCTCGCCTCGCCCTGTTCACAGGGCCCCACCTCCCCCCTCCTCGCCCTGTTCACAGGGCCCCACACCCCCCCTCCCCTCCTCGCCTCGCCCTGTTCACAGGGCCCCACCTCCCCCCTCCTCGCCTCGCCCTGTTCACAGGGCCCCACCTCCCCCCTCCTCGCCTCGCCCTGTTCACAGGGCCCCACACCCCCCTCCTCGCCTCGCCCTGTTCACAGGGCCCCACCTCCCCCCTCCTCGCCCTGTTCACAGGGCCCCACCTCCCCCCTCCTCGCCTCGCCTGAGCAGATTTTCGCGCAGGGCCACGGCACCGCCGCACTCTGTGACATTCCTCCGCCATTAGAGACGTCCCTCATTCGGCAACGGTCAAAGCTGTTGCTATGGCGACGCGGTATCAAGAGGGAGAAGTCAGGGTCTTTCTATACAGGAGTGGAGACCAAGTGCAAGGAACGGCGTTTTACTGACATTTTCCGGTATTGTTATTATTAATATCGTTATTGTTATCATTCTTTATCGTGAGAGCAAGACTCCCGTTAATGCCGGTTATTGATGAGAGCAGATATTAAGTTTAAATGTTGAAGCATAATCTCTCATGAATATGGTGATATTATTGACCTTGAAATGACTCATCCTCCACCGCAGTGCACCTGTAAATCCGGTCAAGCCCAGCGTTTCCGGACCGCGCGCGAACGGACTTTGCCGGAAACCCTAACAACCACGATAGGGGGAGACGGTAACAGATTTCCCCGGCCCGTGTAATCTCCCCCTCTTGAAGGACTGGCGTGTTCACAGCTCAGCATTATCGCACGCTCTCTCACGGCAGCGCAGAGAAGACGCGGCCCGGTTCGATAGAGGTGTACTGTAATTAACCCTCAATTAACGCCTGCCTCGGGAATGCCGGGCTGATGATTCATATCTTTAGCGTATCATTGTTAAACGCTGGACTTTTCAGCTCTCCTTGCCACGGTGCTCGATCCCCGCAGAGGAAACGGTGAGAGGGAAAGCTTGGCTTTTATTTTTTTTATTTTTTATTTTTTTGCCACCGTTCGAGTGTCGGATATTTAAGAAAGCAAATATTTTGGCGGGATGTGTCGTCTCTGAACCCCTCCAGCGCTTTTATGAACCTCTTTGCCAGGGATTCGGCGGGTGTGAAATCCTTGGGAGGATCCTGCTGGCACACGTGGGTTTTAAAAAAGCATTTTTTTAATGGAAGCACGTCTGTTTGGTCTCTGACGGACAGCCGCCGCCCGTCGGAGGGAAGAGTCTGCGTTTGTTCTCTCCCCGGCGAGTGAAGAACATTTTTCAAAAAGGGAATAAATATAAAACGGGAAGGAGAAAAAGAAAATAAACTGAAGCTCACAAACAGTCCCGTTCGTGGGGAAAGAACCTGCTCTTCGACGGCGCTTCAAGGATAAGAGTCGCTCTTTAGCGTTGCCGCGTTCTCCTGCGTTTCAGTTCCCAGTCTGGGGTCGGCTCGTCACCTTGCTGGAGGAGCGTGACCTTTCACCTTTCGAGGGCTGTGAGCCGCGATTGGTCGAGGCTGCGGGTGTTTGGAGGGTGCTTCAGCTTCTGAAGGACTTCCTGCTCCACTGTGACCGTGGAACGTTCTGCTAGTGCGGGTCGCAGCCTATGGGGGCAGGGATCATCCAATCACGGCCCTCGAGGACCAAGAGCTGCTACTGATCTGATGAAACAATGGTCGGCTGCACTAATTGTTCAGTTAATTACCGGGAAGAGAAGAAGACCAGGCCTGGCTTTGGATGCGAGGGCCAGGTTTGATGGTCCCCTGCTCCAGGGTTTCTACATTTTCCTGTGGGGTAAAAATGATTGACTTTGTATTTTGACCACAATTGTACCGTTGGCTTTGAATTGAAAACGGGTCTGAAAGACCTACACTGGAGCCAAGCACAGTGGAGCTAGTGAGCACCGTCTCTCAGCCTGACCCGGAAATTGGCATGGAATAAGGAGCCGGGTTTTGGCCGTTTGGGCCCGTCATGCAGGAGACGGCTGTCCTCGGTTAAACTCAGAACCGCCGCTCCCGATCGAGCTTCCGGAAACTTCCGGGGCTTAGCGCTGACATCCCATCGATGTTTGAAGCTCTCGACTGCCTCCCGGGATTCCGTTTGCCACTTTTCTTCTCAAAAAAAAAAAGTACAAATATATATATATAAATGTTTCTTTTATCGGATTTTATTTCGAGAATCAATTTTTGGGACTTGTTGCTGATCCGAAGCAGGAGGCAAATGAATGCAAATGTGGGTTGGTGGTGGTTGGGGGCATCTCAGAACTCCAATAATCACGATGCAAGTTTCATGAGAAGATTTCTGAATTCAATTTGCAAACCGATTACAAGGCGCCCATCTGACGGCTGTCCGGAGAATCCGTTATCCTGAAAATAAAAACCTTGACATTCCTCCTCTTCAAACCATTGTCCTTAATTGCTTTTTTTGTTTTTTAAATAAATATTCTGCCAATCTATACAATATACATATAGTTCTTCAGGATTACTGTTTATTGTTGAACCATTACAGCCAATATGACAAGGAGTTCTCTTAAAAGATTAATTATCAGTTCAACATCTATCTTTCCAGCCCCAAGACTCGCTTTGTCTCTTGATCTCTTTCTCTCGCTTTCTGCTCTCGTTCTCTCACTCATCCTCCCTTTCTCTCCTGCTCTCTTTCAATTCAGTTCAGCTTTATTGGCATGACCACACATCAGCTCAGTATTACCAAAAGCGACCATCCACGTGAGATGACCACTGTAGCAACAGCAGTCGTGAACAGCAAGAAACACTCTCTCCCTCCCCCCTCTCCCCTCTCCCTCCCCCCTCTCCCCCCTCCCCTCTCCTCTTCCTCTCTTTCCTCTCTCTCTCCCTCCCCCCTCCCCTCTCCTCTCCCTCTCTCCCCCTATCCTCTCTTTCCTCTCTCTCCCCCTCTCCCCCACTCCCCCTCCCTCTCTCTCCCGCTCTCCCCCACTCACTCCCTCTCTCCCCCTATCCCCCTCTTTTCTCTCTCCCCCTCTCTCCCTCCCCCCCTCCCCCCACTCCCCCTCCCTCTCTCCCCCCTCCCCTCTCCCTCCTCTCTCTCCCTCTCTCTCCCCCTCTCCCCTCCCTCTCTCCCCCTCCCTCTCCCCCCCCCTCCTCTCTCTCAGGTGTCTCAGTGTAAATACGTGGCCCCTCAGGGGGAGGCAGAGCTGGATAATATTAGCAGGCCCGGGCCCCAGTGTGCCAGTGCGTCCCTGTTGGAGGAGCTTCAATAAGAAACGGAGCCGGTCTCTCTCGGCTTTGTCCAGAGCGCTCCGGGAAGGTGCCGGAAGGGCGAGAGGCTTTACTCGGCTTTAATAAAGAGAGACGGTCGAGGTGTGGACCTGACCCGCGCCCCGAAAGCACCTCCGCTTGCGTCCGTACGGGGCGCCGCCGACCTTCGACCCCCCTCGACGCGTATCCCAGTGTTCAGCGCTCCAGGCGAGAGCGGAGAGCCGGGCCCTGGCGCCTCGTCACGGGCGACGGTACAGCCGCCCTTAACCCCCCTGCGTCACGAACTGAACCGACGGGGGAAAAGGGCCTTGTAGCAGTGCTTCCTCAGCAGCGAATGGGAAATGGGCCACCAATGGGGAAAATCAGAAACAATAGTAAAAGAGCGCCCTCTATAGGTCATGTCCTCCGTTATGCTCTCCTGAGCGAGTGAGGTTTTTGCACGTTTATGTGGGTAAACTCCTCTGGCTGCGTTTGATGGGTGAGGCGTAAGGCTTGTTGGGACCGAAACGTGAGGCTTGTTGGTCCTCCCTCCCAACTCTTTTACGACCCACTCTGTTTTATGCCGCGTGTCCTTACCTGCTCCCGATCAGGTTTCTGGAACGTTTTGTAGAAAAACGTGTATTTTTGATACGGGCGTGGGGGGGTATGAATCGCTGTGGGATATAGCGGGCGTTCAGGGGTCGTTTTCAGGAGGGGCGATCGCGAGGAGCTCACAGGCCCGGCTTGTTAGCGGCAGGCCTGGTCCGTGGGCGTCCGTGGCTCTGCTGCGTATTAACACCAGGCCAGGTCACCCAGAGCCCAAAGACTCTGTCGACCCGAAATGTCCCACAATCCACCGCGGCGCTTCGAGGTCACGCTCGCCAAGCAGACCTTTCCCGGGGGCGGGGGGGGGGATGGGGGGGATCACTACGACCTGTCCACAGTCACCCCGAAAACACACCCCCTGCCCCCGTTCAGTCATCCTGGAAACCCCACAAGGCCAAAAAACCTCGCCCTTGTGGCCCGGTAGCACCATCACCGTTTCCCCCCCTTCCCCTCTTCCCCTCTTCAGCAGTGTGGGCCCAGGCTCACCCCCTCCGTGTTGTCAGCGCCGAATCTCCATCTGCAGCTGTGACTCATTGCTGCTACTCGTCTCTCTGTCAGCGGTGCGGAAGCTGGAGATCGTCTCTCTTTCGGAGGGGGAGGGGAGGAGAGGGGAGGCTAATGAGTAGGGTTAGGCAACAACTCCCCCCCTCTCACTCACACACACACACACACACACACACAGGTGCTCGCGACTGCCCTCTGAGCGGAACACACACACAATAACCCGGTTTAACCGCGCGGGAGTAGCGACACTTATAATAAGCGCTAATTAGCGCGGTGCATTGATGAGGTTAATAAAAGTAATGGGGAGAGTAATCGCGCGGGCTGCGTCGGGGGGCCCTGTGTCGCCCGCGTCCCGTTATAATTGTTCGTTATTTTCCCGAGTGAGACGCCCTCGGTCAGGGTGACTTTCCGAGCCGCGGTTCTGAGGCGTCGATTCGCTCCGCCCGCGTTCCTTTCTGCTCTCCTTGTTCCGGGTTTTTGCCGCAACCGGAGATTTGCTGCAGCACCTCTGCAGGACTGATGGGCAGATGAACCCCCCCCCCCCCCCTCCCATCTTTGGGTTGTATGTTAAATGTATCAACTCTCTCCCTCAATAGTCCTCACTTTACTTATTAAATGCCCTACCTCTGTGTTGGTTTATGTACGCTTGTATGTGAGTGCATTCAAGTGTATGTCTGTTTGTCTGCAAGTGCATTCATGCGAGTGTGTGAGTTCGCTTCCCACGTGTCCTTTGCACTTGCTATTTTCCGATTCGTATTTAATACCACGAGACAGCGAAGCCTTAATGTACATCCCTAATGTTCTAGCAGTTTCCGAATGGAATAACATGAACCTAATCCGTAGGAAACTAACTGGTGACAACGCTGCGGAGTGACCTCGTATCGCAGCTGAAGTTTGAGCTGGGCCTTTTGGGACGGGTAAAGAAAGCGCTGATGTCTTGGTTTCCGGATGCTTCTCTCTCTCTCTCTCTCACGCGGGGGGTGATTGAGAGTCTCGTCATTCCTGCTTTGCGCCCCGTCCCGCCTGCTTCACCAGCCACGGGCGCTCGTGCTAAACACGCCGCGCTAATGGGCTCCACGCCGTGGAACCCACCCGGGGCTGCGGGCTCATAATTGCGAACGTTTCGATTGTCTCTTAATCCCTTCTGTCGCGAAACCCAGGGCCGTTACCTTAATTCTGATGTCTGGGTGGTTTCACGCTAAGTCGGCAACCTTCGCTCCTGTTTCGGCCGGCTATAACGACGCGTCCGTGAAGCGTGTTTATCCGGTGCGACCGCTACTTATAAACGAAGGCTTTCTGTGAGTCACAGACTGCCCGTACTACACCCAAACACAAATGACAGATACATACGCGCTACATGTTGGACCGCTGCCCGTGTAGCAGCCTGCGTTTTTTGGCTCTTCGAAGCGGACTGAGGGAATGTTCGAACCGTGTGCGTGCCGTCTCCAGCTCCCCCAGAAATGTGGCCGGGGTTTTATTAAGGGTGGGGGCAGCCGAGGTAATGGGTTTCTGCGGCTCTGTGTTTGTTTTTCGCAGAAAGTGCAGAGTCACCTCCTCAGGTGCTCTCTCTCACCCCGGCTCACCCCTACCTCGCTCGCCCCAAGGGTGCATCCAAAATCACCTCTCAACCTCTAATTTATTTATATCTAAAATGTCTGCTAGTCGTAGCTGGCGTTTTTCGGGGGCGGCGGGGGGGGATGGTACGCGAAAAGTGCCTCGCCGGGGAACTGGACTTGAAAACATTTGGTCGACTTTTTTAGCCTCTTTGCCGTTGTTTACCCATTACGGCACAAACGCTCCCGTTGAGTCTGCGGTTTGCGGCGCGTTAATATTTCAGCGTCTCCGGGCTTCCCAAAAGCATTCGCCCTCTAGAGATCGTCTCTGAAATCCGGGGAACAGAGGAGAAGACTAGACAAGAACAGAAACATGATTTCTCAATGCCCGGGACTTTACCTCAGCAAAATAGAAAATCCTTGTATGATGAAATCTTAGGTAAAACATACACTTCGGTTTGTTTTTTAAAAATGTTTGTATTAATAACTGCCACTTTCACTTAAGTGTGCGCTCTTGAGGAAGAGGGTTTGGCGAGGTTAGCTGGTGTGGTTTGGGTGGGCTGTCAGTGAATGGGACGGCCCACGTCAGTGCAGGAGTGGTGGCCACACCATCAGGGGTAGCAGATGGGGGTCACAGAAGTGGGGGGGGGCGGGAGCTGACGTTTTAGAATGGATGGAGGTTATACACTCCAGTCAAAACGGTTTCTTTTTTTTCTGCACCGGTTGAATGGAAACCGGAGCCGGAATGGCGACCTTGAGATAGGGCTCCGGGCTGCGCTGTGAATTGGCCCGTTTCAGCGGGAGTGAAGGCCGTGGGAGGTGGGCGTGCGAGGCGGGTGGGCAGGGGAGGGAGAGAGGGAGAGAGGGCCATAGAGAGGTGTCGGTGGAGCGATGAAAGGAACACGGTGTCCGCTCTGCCAGTGACGTTTCACAATTTCTCAATGCATTGGGTTTTTTTTTTTTTTTTTTTTTCTTCAAGTAGCCCGATTTAAACTTGGCAGTTGAGGCTCGCAACTGGCGCTGTACAAAAACATCATTAGCATTCCGCACTGTTTTTCCCAACGTGCACTGCTGCCGATTCTTCTGCCTCCACCCCAAACCCCAACCCGTATTGGGGAAGAGAGCGAGAGAGAGGGAAAAAAAAACAAAAAAACATTTATTGTGCAGTAAATTTATTCATGGTCTCCTTGATGTTTTCGTTTGATGTTCGCTTCAGTCTGCGTTTGATATGACGTTTGGCTCTGTGTTTTCGTTGGCCCGTTCGTTATGTGAAGAGCGAAACCGTCCTGTGCCGCTGATGGGGCCCGGAGGTCGAGTGGCCGCCCGGCGTTTTGCGTTTTTGTCATCTGCCCCCCCCCCCGGTCCGTTCTCCGAGACGCGTGTTCCCGCTTTAATGTTCCCGCCGTCCGACACAACGAGCTTCACTTTCCATGGCCACACGCTCGCTTGTCATCGTTCACCAGACCGAGTAAAACACACACACACACACACACACACACACACACGCTCTCACACACACACACACACACACACACACACACACACACACTCTCACACTCTCACACACACACACACACACACGCTCTCACACACACACACCCCACACACACACACACACACACACACACACACACACACACACACACACTCTCACACTCTCACTCACACACACACACACACACACACACACACTCTCACACTCACACTCTCTCTCACACACACACACACACACACACACACACACACACACACTCTCACTCACTCTCTCACACACACACACACACACACACGTATTTATTCAGGTCTCTGTGTATGATGTGTAACTCCCAGAGCCTCCGGGCACTCTGCGTGTTTGTGCTGGGGTGATTTGTAGCACAGTTATTCAGGTCCCTGGGGAGGGGGGGGCGGTTTGCTGGAGGGGCTCCCCAGGGTCTCATCCCCCCCAGCGACACCCCAGAGACTCCCCAGAGACGGGTGTTGCTGTGCGCCGAAATTGGGAAGAGCTCGGCGAGAGGGACTGTCGCTCAGGGAATGGGGGTCGGGTCATTAGGCTGGACAGATGATGAGGGTGATTTTAAATGAATAAATATGAATGTATATATATATAATATAAACATGAAGATTGGTCTGCATCTCACACCATGAAGATCCCACCACCCAAGAACTGAATATGCAACTTTATTCATTATGCAGTGTGATTACTACAATGCTGGCACTTTTCGACTAGCATCTTCCTAAGAGTATTGTCGCAAAATATTGTTTGTTTTCTTGGGTGGGGCATGATTGAACAGGCACCCCCATGCAGGTGAGCCTGTCATCTAGTCTCTGTTGATTGGCTTTTGCCCCAACCGAGGTTGTCTCTTATTGGCCTGTCTTAGCAGAGAGTGATGTGATTGGCAGAATGAGCTGGGGACACTCTAAACCTCTAGGTCTGAACGTGCGTTTGAAATGAATGAGAACTCGTCAAAATAAACCCCCCAAAAAATCAGGCTGCCATATTTCTCTGTAGAACAAGTTTTGAATGTTGTATTTTCTTTATACGAGTCAGCAGGGAGTTGTGTGTTTAGATTTTAATGGCTTTTTTTTTCTCTTTCTTATAATAGAGACGGTCATTCTAACTCTTACATGCATTTTTTAAGATCTCTCCAGTTTGACAGATTTTGGAAATGAAACCATGTAGCAAAGCAGAATTTTGTTTTTACTTTGTGTGATTAACTGTCCGTCCATGTAATGAAATAATGGAATTGTACTGAGCATGCCAGTGAAAGTAATCTAATGGTGTACTAAGGTAGATGGTGGTATACGTTTTATTTTTTTAACC
>NC_083778.1:17427965-17435465 GCF_963514075.1 Conger conger
CCGTTTTATATTTTAAAAATATATACAATTCTGCGTATTATGCGGACGGTAGGTGAAGCCGGTGAGCTGCCGGATGGCTTGAAGGCGGTGGGCTTTCTGAAAGTGGAGTTCTCTCCCGCTCTCTCCTGGGGAGGGGTGTGTAGAGGTGGCTTGGGGCGTGTGGGGGTCTTATCGTGCCGTGTTTTGATTCACACCTCTCCCGGCTTATCGCGGCCAGATGAACCGGGGAGAAAGGCCGCGGGAAATATGAGATTTTTAATTTTTTTCCCGCCGGTTTGGGCCCTGGAGTGTAGCCCTGGGACCGGTATCGCTTTCATCGCCCTCCTGGAAGCGCTACGGGTGTTGTGTGAGCGGAGTGAAACCTTTTAATCGTTTAACCGCCTCCGTGCCGGTCGAAGCGCCAGCGTTATGTTTTTAACGGTCTCCCGGTCTGCGGTCGGCGCGCGGCTCACCCCGGAAGGTGAGGGGTATTAAACGGCCGCTGGTTTTTACGAGCGCGCGTGATGGAAAGTGGGACGGCTACGTTAACGCGGCAGGACGCTGAACTTAAAGAGCGGGAGCGGCCATGAGCCGTTAAGTTCCGCCGGGAATGGCGGGATTTAGGGCCGGGCTCTCGGTCCTCAAACACGCGCACGGCAGAGCTAGCCGATGTATAGACTTTACTTTAGTACGGTGCTTTTGGAAATTTAAATCCCCCCCAACTGTTTGTTTCACTAGACTTTCCTGAGGCCCTGGGCGCTCGCCAATGCGACCTTGGCTTGTAAAATGGCCGCCTGCCGCTCTGTGATTGGCGCTGTGTGATTGGTGCTCTGTGAATGCTGCTCTGTGATTGGCGCTCTGTGAGTGACACGCGTGTGGTGTCTCCGTCCGCAGGTATCGAGTGTCCGCGGGGGTCCAGGAACACGCCGGGGGGGCTCCAGGAGGCCGAGCCCTTCAGCGACGAGGCCATGCAGTTCACCAAGGAGCTGGTTCTTCAGAGAGAGGTAAGACCCTTTCGGCCCCGCCTTCTCTCCCGTTACCGTGGTTTACCGGCTGCTGATTAAAAGCGGAATCAAAAGCGGGCTTGTTTGGCGGTAGAGGCTGCATCGCGGAGACGGGTTCTTCCGTGCGGCCGACGGGCGATAGCTCCTCACATTCCACCAGTCTTCTCAGACGAGAACCTCTTTATTCCCCGTTCCCCAATGGCGAACGGAGGCTGCTGCTCATCAAGGTCGTGTGCTAACGCCCGGTCTCTGAGTCCCAGCGCACGGCGGGCGGTCAGAGTCCAGGGGGGCTGGGGGGTGGGGCGGGGCGACACACGGCACCTTTTCTGACAGGAATGGAACTCACCGGAAAGTACCGAGCTTCACAACTATATGTTCTAGTCAGCACTCACGCCAACTCTAACTGTCCGTCAAGGTCACACATTTGTTGATTAGTTTATTCTCCAGTCCTTATTTCATCCATCCAGAGGCTTGTTAACGGCTCCTCGTCCTCCCACGTCAGCCGCTGACATTTTAGGAGGCAGAGTCATTAGCGGCCGCCATTTTGTAAGCCCTTCTGTCCGCGTTAACCGCGGTCAGCCGTCTCGCGTTTGGCTTCTCGAGTTATTATCTTCGCCGACGCTTTTCAAATATCGTTTGAGGCTTTCAAAGACGGAGCTTTAGTCGACGTTAATCCGTCCGCGTTCGGGACCGTTCGGCGTGCCGCGCCACGTTTTGGTTTCACGCGTGTCACCGTCGGGGGGGGGGGGGGGGGGAGAGAACTGTCCCACCCCCTGACTCCCTGTAGGCCCTCCCCCCCCCTCCCCTCAGGTACATGAGTTTAGTGCAGCCGGGGCTGACTCGAACCCGGCAAAGCATCAAATTAATTTCCGCTCTCGCCGCCACAACAACCGCGCAGGCTCTGGGTTTTTGAAGATAATCTACAAAGTCATTTCTCGCGCAACAATTGCTTCTTTTTTTTTCTTCTTCTTCTTCATTCGGATAAGTTGCAGACCTTGACTTATCCACTTTCAATTAACTCTAAGAGAAAGGAACTTCACGCTCGCTATATCCGAAGACGTAAAAAAAAAAAAAAAAAAAAAAAACCTTCAGTTCTGTACCCACGCAAGGGCGCCGCCACTCAAAACCAAACGGATGGCCGCGTTAGTTCAGCCCAGACGCCGAACTCAAGGCTAACGGCCCATCCGATGCGGGTTTCGGGACGTTTGAGAGAACGGGATGTTGTGGGGGTTGGGAAGGGGGGGGGGGGGGGCAGGGGTAGGCCATTAAATCGGCGTGGTCGTTTGACGACGCTCGCTCTTGACGTTACAGCGCGGACGTGTGACAGCGAGGTCGGGTTATTGGCCGATTCCCCGCTCTCCCTCGGATACGGTCGACCGGCCGTATCGACGGTTCAGCACTTCGCCTGCAGACGTTTTAATGAACTCTCCCCCGCTCGTTTTGGGGACGTTCAACTTCAACATTCAACTTTCTTTCTTTTTTTTTTGCCCGAGTTTGTAACGTGGTCGCAAACTATCGATGTGGGGGAGCGTGGGTAAGGGTAATTTGTCCTAATGACCGAAATTGTGCTCGGATTACAGTCTAGTGTCCGTAATGGACTGCAAATAGCCCATTGTGTCTCGAGGCGAAATCATCGACGCGCGTTAGAAAAGTGTGTTTGAACTTGCTGAGGTCGTGACCCGGGCGGGCGAGGGATGATGGAGGGCCCTTGGTGTTCTGCAGTCGCTGGCTCCTGCCGGTGTAATTAATTTTTCCCTTTTCTCTCGGCGTTCGGCGGAACCCCATTTCCGACGGGCACGGTCCAGATGGCCGGCGGCGTCCGGAACCGGCCGCTTCGCCCGACCCGGACAAAAGTTTCATTTTCCCCCGCCGGAGAATATGTTAATAGTTTTAACAGTTTTATGTAAAGTCAGGCTTCTCCCGCCCTGTAAGCAAAGCCCGGAGTTTGGGGACAAATGTCTCTCGAGGTCAGATGAACAGCAACACCCCCCCCCCCTCCCTCCCCCGCAGGTTCTCGTGCCAGGACCGACTTGAACCGCGGTTGCCGCGGCGATGCCGGCGGGGGCGGGGGGGGGGTCGGGAGGGAGCGGTGGAGGGTGACACGGGGGCAGTGCCGCCCTCAGGCCGATGGGCCGCACGCGGGGAGAATGTAATCACCTCCGGCCCCGCGCTGATGTCACGCGCACGGCTGCTCGGTATGCGGGCGGTGTCGCTGGACTCCGCCGCGTCCCTGGCCTGAACGCGTCGACCCTGACCCCCCCCCCCCTCCCCCCCCCCTTCCGGGTGTGTGGGCCCGGGTCACGTCCCGCGGGGCGCGGGGGGGGGTGAGATCGCTGGTGACGAGGAGAGCTTGGGCTTTTCGGGGAGGCTTTTAGTCGGATTGAATTAGAGGCGGGAGGAGATGAGCCTGCGGCCTGCAGAGGATGATGGGAATGGGCTTTAACCGCCGGATGACTCTGCACGCGGGGCGAGTGCGGCCGCTACGGGCTTAATGACATGTTTATGGCGGAGCGCGGGCGATGTCAGGAGCCACACGCAAAGCCGCGCATTGGCTAAAACGTTCCCTCAGTTACGGCGCAATCGCACGGCCAGAGTCCCACGCGGGGCGAGTGCGGCCGCTACGGGCTTAATGACATGTTTATGGCGGAGCGCGGGCGATGTCAGGAGCCACACGCAAAGCCGCGCATTGGCTAAAACGTTCCCTCAGTTACGGCGCAATCGCACGGCCAGAGTCCCACGCGGGGCGAGTGCGGCCGCTACGGGCTTAATGACATGTTTATGGCGGAGCGCGGGCGATGTCAGGAGCCACACGCAAAGCCGCGCATTGGCTAAAACGTTCCCTCGGTTACGGCGCAATCGCACGGCCAGAGTCCCACGCTCCTGAAATAATAACAATTGACAATAAACATAATCTCCTGAAATGAACAGTTGCTTCTTTTCCATATGTTCCCCTCTGTTCGTAAGAATCCCTGCAGGGCATTGTGGGATCTGTAGTTCTGATTGGTGGCCTCCACTGTAGGCAGAAATGCAGTAGTTCCTTTGCAGTGTATACTGTATGTCTCACAAAGGGCAACTAGTTTAGTAGCGTGCCCATTTAAGCTACCCATTCTTACCAGTTATTTGTTTGATTGAGTTAGTAAGGGAGTTATTCACGTGTATATACTGTCGGTGTTTGAACTTTTCATCATACAACTGAAATTTAAACTTTGTTTCGCTTTGTCCGATATTACTTTCTAAACTACCCTCCGTTAGAACAGAATCAATTGGTTCCCTTTGAATGTCAGAGGGTAATGTTGTGTTTCAGAGATAGTGTGTGTGTGTGTGTGTGTGAGCACCTCTCTTGTGCTCTCCCTCTCTCTCCCCCTCCCTCCCTCTCTCGCTCCCTCTCTCTCCCCCTCCCTCTCTCTCTCTCTCTCTCTCTCTCTCTCCCTCTCCCCCTCTCTCCCTCTCTCTCTCTCTTTATATCTCTTTATTCCTGTGCCTTTAATGAGCTGGGAGAGATGTCTGCACTCCTCGCTCACCTCCCCCGCCGCAGAAAGATCCGGAATAATGTTCTACGCGCCCGGGCCTAATGTATTCCCGTGAAGTCCGTGGCTTTCCCCTCATCCCGAAGTGTTCAAGCAGAACGTACCCGGCGCTCCACCGCTCCGAGGGCCCCGGGCCCCGCCGCCTTCCCTCCTGAAAGCCGGCTTTCTTCTCTCCGCAAGCTGAAATTACATTGCGGCTCACGGGTGTAAAGACCTTACTTTGGTAAAAGGAATCATAATTAGTCTTTGAAAAAAAAAAAAAAAAAAAAAAATTTTTCTAAAAATACTCTCTGTTCGGCTTCGCGGTCGCTCCTTCGATTCTGCATTAAGCGTAATGCATAATAATGTGTGTAATACGCCGCGCTCCTGCTGGGAGCAGAACGTTCGGTGCGGTGCGGGGCCTTAATGCTTTCGTACCTGCCTGAGAGAGAGAGAGAGAGACGCTGAGATCGTGCTGGTATGGCCGTACGGAGAACATAAGGTGCTTTCGCTAACGGTCCGAAGCCTGACCGCCCCACGCTCCCACTGGCCCACCGGACCGAAAGCAAGCCGAACAGATATCCCTCCGGCTCTGTCCGTGAGGGGAGAGGGGAGAGGGGCAATTAGCGGAATCTGAGTGACATCTCCACGGTTCTGTTAAAACCAGCCCGTTTTCTGTGCGGAGTGTGTGGACACGTGGACAGAGTGGGGAGGGGGGGTGTTTTTGTGTGGACTGAAAGGGTAGAGGACCTATCCCCTCCAATGAGGTTACTCAGCGTTGGCACATCCATGCCCTTTTTAGGGGCTTTTAAGGCAGGCTTGGTCAGAGGCACAAGTACAGAAATACAATGCTGTTAATGCAATGAAGATTTTTCCCCCGTGTTTTATATATATAATATTTGACAGTGAGCATCTGCCTCTCTGATTCTTATTGGTAAATATCCCAAGGAATGAATGAAGAAATTAATCTAGAAATTAATAAAGAAATTATAAATGAAATTATTAAAGAAATGACTAAAGGAATGAGTAAATACTGAGCAAATCTGTCCCAAACTGCCCTCCTTGTTTCCCGTCTGCGGTCGGTGTCACTGTTGCCCGGTGTCCTGGGGGCTCATGGGTAATTGGCGGGCGCACAGCCGTTTCCACGGCGTTGGCGGTTTGAGCGAAGGCACGCTGGAGCTCCATAACGACCAGCCGTCAGCCTCCCTCGACCGGGGGGAAGCCGGCGCGCCTCTCCCCGAACGCGTCCGCCGTAATTGGACGTCCCGCGATCGGCTGGCGTTTCCCCGAAAAATGAAATATTCATGTTGGGAACGGGATTCATTTCCGCCGACTCTTGGGTGGTTTCGGCAAACGTTCGCTTAATTGGTCTCTCCCGCGTGCGGTGCGTTGCCGTGGCGCGCTGACGGGATGGTTCTGGGGCTGCGTTTGCTCGCTGGGCGGGAAAACAGGCGAACGAGCTTCCCGCTAACGCCTCTCAGAAATGCCTCCGTTGTTGTTTACAGCATATGACAACGTAAGCTACTTATATTGGCAAGTTGTCATTTTTTTCCTCCCTTTCTTCCGTCCAGTCTGTCACGTCGATTGTTGGAAGTTATTTTTAATTATTTATTTATTTACCGGGAATTCCCCAGCCGGGAGCCGCTGGAACAAACCGGAAAACTGTGAAGCGGTCGCCCGGTGATGAGATTTCAGGTGGCAGACCTGTGGCGAGCGGAGACGGGCTGAAACGCGGTCTGAAACGCGGTCCTTCGGTCTCTGTTCGAGCCTTTACAGGCCTCTCGTTATGTATAAACGCTCCCTGCGTGACCTCGAGTATAGTATGTCCCTTTGGAACATGAAATGCAGTCGATTTTACACAGCCAACACAGAAAATGGAACGTGCTTTTGCATGAAAAAAATTAAATGGGCTATTTCTTGTTCCGAGTGAACATACTGTACTCATGGTACTTATGTTTAATAATGCTAATGTATGTTCTATTTTCTGTGTTGTGTTGGCTGTTTGTGTACTGTATATTTTCGTATTTTCAGCTACTTTAAGGTGTCTGCTGAAAGTCATGACTGTTGTGCAGGATGTGCACAGGATTGTCTGTGCAGTACGTGGGCCGTGATCTGTAAGCTTTCAGCCTCATTTCAGTCATTTTGCGCACCGCGATTGTGTCCAGTGGCCCAAAAACTGGAACAGAAAAGAACGCCGCAGAAATTTGATCGAAGGTGAGGTCAGAACTCAACCATCCTGAACGTTTGGCGAGCGTCGTGACTTCTGGGGAAAAACGTCACGCTGACGCATTGCGCTGCTCCCCCAATCCCCCCCCCCCAGTGCATCGTGGGGCAGAAAGCCGCGCGTCATTCCAGTCTCGCCATCCGTCCCGCTAGCCCTTAGCGCTGCGCGATCGATCCACACGTTTTATTTCTTTCCTACTACCTTTATTTATTAAATTATTTTCTTTTTTTTCTGTTGCCGCCGTCTCGTGTGTCCGGGGCGCCCGCGCTGGAGGACAGAGGGGCTTGTGGGATTGCTGGATGATTGTTTTTATGTTATTTTTTATTTTGGTAGCCCTGCAGCCAGCTCTCGTGACTGTGCCAGCTCTGCGGAGAGCAGGTCTTATAGGTGGGCCTGAATGGGGCGAGTACCCCCCCCCCCCCGGAATGTGAATGACCGCCGGCGCCCTGCTAACACACACACACACACACACACACACACACACACACACTAACACACACACACACACACACGCTAACACACACACACGCTTGTTTGTGGGTGGGTGCACCTCTCTGTGTTCGGGTGTATGCGTGCCTCTGTGTGTGTGTGTGTGTATGTGTGTGTGTTTGTGTGTGTGTACGGCTCTGTGTTTGTGTACCTGTGTGTGTGTGTGTGCGCGTGCCTGTGTGTGTCTGTGTGTGTGTACCTGTGTGTGTGTCTGTGTGTGTGTGTGCCTGTGTGTGTGCCTGTGTGTGTGCCTGTGCCTGTGTGTGTGTGTGTGTGTGTGTGTGTGTATGTTTGTGCG
>NC_083778.1:17437965-17460465 GCF_963514075.1 Conger conger
ACTCTAATTTTAGTGCGGGTATAAGGTGGCCTTATTGACAACGACTTTTTGGAAAGCCTATAGTTGCAATTGGGTTTTTTTTTTTTTTTGGGTGGGGGAAATGGGATTTCAGAGACAACAGGGAGTGAAAGAAATGTTAATCCCAGCACGTTAAATTGCTAAGGTAAGGGATCGGTTTGTGTATAGGCCAATTGACCCCTTAAGTACCGCCCTATTTTCTTAACACAAACTTGAAAACAACTTGGCCGAAATCAAACGGTTACAGCTCTTGAACCCTTTTGACTACAGGCGTAGTCCTGGTCGTCTCTGAAAGGGAACCCTTGAGGGGTTGTTTGCTGGAATTACTCTAAACAGTACTCAAACAAAGGTACGGATGCTCAGTGCTTGTTGTTTTTCCCCCCCATTTCCTGTCAGGCCCCGGGGGTGTTAAGAGCACTGTACTGATGAAGTTTAATTGGTGCGTCCACAGCTAAGTGGCCCCAGAGCCCATCCGCTCTGCGTTGCTCCTGGAGACCAGCTGACCCGACCAGCGGGTTTGTAACCAAAGCTTCCGGAACTTTCTGCTTCGCTGAAGGTTACTGCAGCCTTCAGCCACTGCCTGCTTGTCAATATTCAGAATACATTTTTTAGATGAAATTTCCGTTAGTTGAATACCTGCGCTGAGCCTCTCAGCTGTGTGTGTTTTTTACGGTTTCGCTCGGTGTTTACAGACGTTGTGGTTTGTCTCTGCGTTTACAGAAGTTAGGCTTTTCTCTGTGCGTTTACAGAAGTTAGGCTTTCTCTGTGCGTTTACAGAAGTTAGGCTTTCTCTGTACGTTTAAAGAAGTTAGGCTTTCTCTGTGCGTTTACAGAAGTTAGGCTTTCTCTGTGCATTTACAGAAGTTAGGCTTTCTCTGTGCATTTACAGAAGTTACGCTTTCTCTGTGCATTTACAGAAGTTAGGCTTTCTCTGTGCGTTTACAGAAGTTAGGCTTTCTCTGTGCGTTTACAGAAGTTAGGCTTTCTCTGTGCATTTACAGAAGTTAGGCTTTCTCTCTGAGTTTACAGAAGTTAGGCTTTCTCTGTGCGTCTACAGAAGTTAGGCTTTCTCTGTGCGTTTACAGAAGTTAGGCTTTCTCTGCGTTTACAGAAGTTAGGCTTTCTCTGTGCGTTTACAGAAGTTAGGCTTTCTCTGTGCGTTTACAGAAGTTAGGCTTTCTCTGTGCGTTTACAGAAGTTAGGCTTTCTCTGTGCGTTTATAGAAGTTAGGCTTTCTCTGCGCGTTTACAGAAGTTAGGCTTTCTCTGCGCGTTTACAGAAGTTAGGCTTTCTCTGTGCGTTTACAGAAGTTAGGCTTTCTCTGTGCGTTTACAGAAGTTAGGCTTTCTCTGCGTTTACAGAAGTTAGGCTTTCTCTGTGCGTTTACAGAAGTTAGGCTTTCTCTCTGAGTTTACAGAAGTTAGGCTTTCTCTCTGAGTTTACAGAAGTTAGGCTTTCTCTGCGCGTTTACAGAAGTTAGGCTTTCTCTGCGCGTTTACAGAAGTTAGGCTTTCTCTGTGCGTTTACAGAAGTTAGGCTTTCTCTGTGCGTTTACAGAAGTTAGGCTTTCTCCGCGTTTACAGAAGTTACGCTTTCTCTCTGAGTTTACAGAAGTTAGGCTTTCTCTGAGTTTACAGAAGTTAGGCTTTCTCTGTGCGTTTACAGACGTTGTGGTTTGTCTCTGCGTTTACAGAAGTTAGGCTTTCTCTCTGCGTTTACAGAAGTTAGGCTTTCTCTGTGCGTTTACAGAAGTTAGGCTTTCTCTGTGCGTTTACAGAAGTTAGGCTTTCTCTGTACGTTTACAGAAGTTAGGCTTTCTCTGTGCGTTTACAGAAGTTAGGCTTTCTCTGTGCGTTTACAGAAGTTAGGCTTTCTCTCTGCGTTTACAGAAGTTAGGCTTTCTCTGTGCGTTTACAGAAGTTAGGCTTTCTCTGTGCGTTTACAGAAGTTAGGCTTTCTCTGTGCATTTACAGAAGTTAGGCTTTCTCTGTGCGTTTACAGAAGTTAGGCTTTCTCTGTGCGTCTACAGAAGTTAGGCTTTCTCTGTGCATTTACAGAAGTTAGGCTTTCTCTGTGCGTTTACAGAAGTTAGGCTTTCTCTGTGCGTTTACAGAAGTTAGGCTTTCTCTGTGCATTTACAGAAGTTAGGCTTTCTCTGTGCGTTTACAGAAGTTAGGCTTTCTCTGCGTTTACAGAAGTTAGGCTTTCTCTGTGCGTTTACAGAAGTTAGGCTTTCTCTCTGAGTTTACAGAAGTTAGGCTTTCTCTCTGAGTTTACAGAAGTTAGGCTTTCTCTGCGCGTTTACAGAAGTTAGGCTTTCTCTGCGCGTTTACAGAAGTTAGGCTTTCTCTGTGCGTTTACAGAAGTTAGGCTTTCTCTGTGCGTTTACAGAAGTTAGGCTTTCTCTGTGCGTTTACAGAAGTTAGGCTTTCTCTGCGTTTACAGAAGTTACGCTTTCTCTCTGAGTTTACAGAAGTTAGGCTTTCTCTCTGAGTTTACAGAAGTTAGGCTTTCTCTGTGCGTTTACAGACGTTGTGGTTTGTCTCTGCGTTTACAGAAGTTAGGCTTTCTCTGTGCGTTTACAGAAGTTAGGCTTTCTCTGTGCGTTTACAGAAGTTAGGCTTTCTCTGTACGTTTACAGAAGTTAGGCTTTCTCTGTGCGTTTACAGAAGTTAGGCTTTCTCTGTGCGTTTACAGAAGTTAGGCTTTCTCTCTGCGTTTACAGAAGTTAGGCTTTCTCTGTGCGTTTACAGAAGTTAGGCTTTCTCTGTGCGTTTACAGAAGTTAGGCTTTCTCTGTGCATTTACAGAAGTTAGGCTTTCTCTGTGCGTTTACAGAAGTTAGGCTTTCTCTGTGCGTCTACAGAAGTTAGGCTTTCTCTCTGCGTTTACAGAAGTTAGGCTTTCTCTGTGCGTTTACAGAAGTTAGGCTTTCTCTGTGCGTTTACAGAAGTTAGGCTGGTTTTTTAAATGAGAGATGAGCGGGGGTTTGGTTTCCGGCGGTAATGAAGCCGTCCTGCTGAGGATTCTGGGATTGAGGAGTCTCTCCCCAAGGTGACCGGGCGCGGGCGAGCAGCTGTGAAGGCAGATGTCTGATCTCACGCGGGGAGTCGACGAGCACACGCCCTCCCTCTCCTCTCCTCTCCTCCTCTTCCTCCTCCTCCTCACAGGAGAAACAGCCCCCGTGACGAACGCCGCGTTCGGGAATTCAGCCGAACGAAAACCTTCAGCTTTTACCGACCGTTTGAGTCGGAGAGCGGGTTGCGATACAGAGCGCCGGTTCGAGGTGTGGAAAAGAGGTGAATTTGAGGCGATATTGCAGCGTCTGCGCGGGGCTGAAGAGTTTATGGAGCTGTCAGGCCCTCCGGTCGTGCGGAGGGCTCGTTGTGTCGGGTGTGAAAGGGGTGTGAAACGGGTGTGAACGACTTCAGAGGCGTCCCGAGCAGGGTGAGCGTGTCTTTGTGCGCGGGCGCGTGCCCTTCGGTGCGGAAAGTGCCGGAAAGACGGACCGGCGGTCGCGGGATCGCTGTGAAGCGTTTAAAATGGCTCCCTGGCTGGCGGCCTCCGTGCATAAGTGCGTTGCATGGCGGCGGCTGCTCTAGGTTTTCGGGTCTGTCTCTTGACCGGAACCTACGAAGGCAAAGGGGGGCGATCATTTTGGACAGAACCTCCGAACCTGCTCCCAAACTCGGCTCAGTTGACTGATCCTCTCCTCTGGTCTCTTCCTCTCCTCCTCTCTCCTCTCTCCCCCCCCCCCCCCCCTTTATTCAGGTCCAGTGTTTTCAGTGTCCAAACCCTCCATACAGAGTTGAGGAGTGTGTGTGTGTGTGTGTGTGTGTGTGTGTGTGTGTGTGTGTGTGTGTGTGTGTGTGTGTGTGTGTGGTTATGTGGGAGATGGATGCAGAGGGGGCAGAGCACCGGGGTCTCACGGGGCCACCAGGTGAAGGATGGGGGCCCCTCTGACGGGTGTAATTTGGGGCCAGACTGAGGGGCCGGTGTCCCTCTCCCCGCCAGAGGGGCGATGTCATCACTTCCCACGTTAATGCTCAGGCATGTGCCGCACCGCTCTCTGTAATAACAGCAAAGTGATGATTCAGCTTCTCCGGCCATATTTATTTATCTGGCACACAGAGAGAGAGGGAGAGGGAGAGGGGAGAGAGGGGGGGTGGGAGGAGGGAGAGAGAGAGAGAGAGGGGGGGTCTTCTCCAGTTCTCTCTCTCACGGAGGCTGAGGTGTTACCGTGATGCCAGATGTGCATTCTCCAAAGCACGAGCGGCTGCTGTCATTCTCTCCCCTTTTCTCTCTCTTTATTCTCTCTCTCTCTCTGCCTCTGCCCCTTTTCCCTCTCCCCTTTCTCTGTTTCTTCATCTCACACTCTCTTTCTCCCCCCCTCCTCCTCCTCTCTCTCTCGCTTGCCTGCTTCTCTCTCTCTCTCTGTCACCCCCCCCCCCCCCATCCCTCACCTCCACACTGCGACCCGCTCAGCCAATCAGATCTCCATACTGCGACCCGCTCAGCCAATCAGATCTCCACACTGCGACCCGCTCAGCCAATCAGATCTCCACACTGCGACTCGCTCAGCCAATCAGATCTCCATACTGCGACCCGCTCAGCCAATCAGAGTTGCGGGTCTGTGCAGTGATTCCTGCTGGCTTCGTTTTCCATTTCCCCCTCATATACAGCCCTTTTTCATAATTAAATCTTGTCTCTTGTTTTCTTCGTTTCATTTTATTCCAGTTTTGCAGCTAATTCGCCCCCTATATTAAGGAGTGTAGTGCTTTTAAAGTGGAAGCACGTTGCTTAGTGACCAAGGTTTGAAGTGTGTGTTGGCAGCGTTTGAGGGGGGAGTGTGGGGGGGGGGGTGTTAAGGAGGCTGGTGAGGTTCATTTATTTTTTAAATAAAGTGAGTATATTTCTTATTTCAATCATCTCTCCTGAAGAAGTGAGTCAGAAGTGCCCCTCCCCCCACACACACACAGTCACATACAACCACACAAACACAACCACGCACACACACACACACACACTCCACTCTCTCACTCTGCCCATCAACAGAGCAGTTAGCTGTGAGCGGTGCTTTTAGTGATTCCCGTCCACAGAAAGCACAGAAAGCTGTTGTCCCTTACCTGGCCCTCTCCGTTCACCTGTGATTGGAGGTTGAGGCGTCTCTTCGCTGCGAGTCGGTCGCTTGGGAGGTTCGCCGGGCCTGTTCCAGTTCTGAGAACTGAAACGTGTTTCTCTTCTATAGCACACACTCAAGTGGAGCGTCCTTTCTGCCCTCTAAGAAAGGAAGGACAGCTTCTATGATCTGTGTGTGTGTGTGTGTGTGTGTGTATCTATATCTGTATCTGTGTCTGTGTCTGTGGTTGTGGTTGTGTGTGTATGTATGTGTGTGTGTGTGTGTGTGTATATTTGTGTGTGTGTGTGTGTGGGGTCTGTGTGCGTGGGCGGGGGAGAGGGGCACTTTTATCCCTGGTGCTGGGAATGCAATAACGTGATAAGGCTACAGGGGCTTGTCCTTGACGGTTCTGCCAGGTGTGGGGTGTGTATCGCACACACAGATGTACCTGCCTGCCTCCCCCAGCCCAACGCTCACCGTGCCCCAGGAGCTGACAGCAGGAGCCTGCCTCGTCCTTCCAAGACGGGGGGATGTCCTTCCAAACCCAGCCCCCACCCCACCTCCCCCTGAGCCCCCAGCGTGTTTTTACCCGCCTGCCCCATATCAGTAGCTTTCCTCCCGACCGCGATACCAACGTACTCCTTATGAGTGCCCTTCTCCTCAACCGCACGCTAAAATCAGCCGAGACACTGCAGGCTTTTCACCACCAGGCTTGATTATGGTGCGAGACACCATTGACACCATTTTAGGCAAGCTAAGCCGTCGGTGCACTTCAGTGGTGGGAAAAGGCGAGCATCACTGGGCTGAATGTCCTGTTCTCGCCGTTCTGGTTCTGTTATATAACGCCCTCCCCCTCAATCCCGAGACGAACGCACGCCCCATTAATGCCCTTAACCTTGACCGCAATACGGACAAAGTTCAGCACTTTTAGTACCTCACTTTGGATAAAAGCGTCCGCTGAATAAAATGTAATGTAATGTAATGAACGGAGGCCCTGTGAACGCCCTTCATCTGGACCGTGGGTCAAGGGCGATGGCTCTCTCCTGCTCGCCGCCTCCCCGGTGCCTGTTGAAGGTGCTCTTTAGCTCAGGGCTTCCCTCAGAAACCACACAGGACTGTGGCTGTAACGGTCATCGCTGAGGGGAATTTTAATAACCCCGCTGCGATTGTTGTTGTTATTATTATTAATAATAATAATGTTATTAATAATCCGTGGCCTCTCTCCATGCTCACGTGGTTCGATAGCTCACCCTCCCTGCAGCGAACGTCAGAAAGACGGATACGCGGCTTCAAATTCGAAATGCTTTCTTGGCGTGCAACGCAGCCGAAATTTTTTTGGGCGTGAGAGCGTACATACCCAAATGCACTGGGACCAAGAATGTAAATGAAGCACAATAATTGCTACAGTATATCTAACTGTGGTGGCCACAACCGCTACTATATCAGAGGGATAATAATGGTGTTCTGTAATATATGGAGTCGAATGCACCGTCTTTGTAGGGAGAATAGTTTCTCTCTGTCGGTGTGTGTGTGTGTTAGCGTGCGTTTTAATGAATAGTCTTTATCGTGATGTTAGACCAGGGTAGTTCTTAGAGAGAGAGAGAGAAGGAGAGAGTCTGTGTGTGTCTGTGTGTGTGTGGACACTGCTATGTTAGCGCGTGGACATTATGGCTTTTATCACAACCTCATAAAAGCCTCCATGAACTGTCAGTTAGCGAGCATCGAGAACAGGGAACCAGCCCCAGCGTTGTTGTGGTTCTAGCCAGAAATCAGGGGGTCATCATCAGCACCCTGCTTTTATTTGTGCTGATCAATCAGGGAGGACTGATCTTAAGAGCCCTAATGTCCCACGGGGCCAATAAGTGTGTGGATTTATTGCTGAGCTTTGTCAGTAGAGAAAGAGTGCTTAACCTCTTGACCTGTGCGCTGATGACATGCCCAAGTTATCTACCTCTCTGGCTGCGATGTTTTGTTTAAATAAAGGGACTTTTTTTCAAATTTGAGTTGTTGCTCTAAAGACCCACTGCCATCACCACATGCACACACACGCAGACTCAATGTACAAACACACACACAGACACGCTGTCCACACACACTCACACACTCACACACTCTCACACACACGCACACACACTCTCACACACACGCACACACACTCTCACACACACACTCACACACTCACACTCAGACATTCTCACACTCACTCAGACATTCTCACACTCACTCACACACATTCACACACTCTCACACACACACTCACACACACACACACACACAGACACACACTCACTCACACAGACACACACAGACACACACACTCACTCACACAGACACACACACTCACTCACACAGACACACACACTCACTCACACAGACACACACACTCACTCACACAGACACACACACTCACTCACACAGACACACACACTCACTCACACAGACACACACACACACACACACACACACACACACACACACACACACTCTCTCACCCACAGTCTCACTGCCAGTCTGGAGCTCCTGGTGACTGGGAGATGGAATCACATTTCTGAGTTTGCTTTAATGGCATGGACGTGATGCTGTGGTCTGAAGGTCCACTTTAAGGCACTTTTTCCATTTTCGATTCTGGACTCAGCTTTCCTGCGAGGAAGTCAGGCCCTTAATTATATGCGCTAGATCAATAGGCCTGTAAATAGACTCCTTGGGCCGGGCTTGCGTGCCCGTTCATCCACTTAACTCTCGCGCTGGGCCCCGCGTTCATCGAAACCGAGAGCGCCGGTCGCCCGCGGCGACCGCAAAGCTTTGACCGTCGGCCGGCCCTTCTGGAGCCCGGGCGGTCCCGTGTCTCCGGTCAACCGTTGCGTTGCGTTAGTCGTTTGGCAGACGCTCTCATCGTCCAGACGTACAGCGACGCGCGAATCGTAGCAGAGAAGTGCGCTGAAAGACCCGGGAGGGGAGGTACGGTTTCGAGTGCTGGTGCCATCGCCCGGATCACTTGAATCCATGTAGAATAATTAAACACGCTGGCCCGATGAGAGGTGCCGCGGTTCCGCCGGCCCGGTCAGCGGTTCCTCCTGGCCCAGCGGGGGCGACGGAGAGGCAGGGACACTCCGGTTTCACGCCCCGCCGGTCCGCCCTTGTCGCGTCTGGCGGTAATCCGTCCCCCAGGTCCGGAGCGGTCTGGAGCGCTTAATCTGGGCCTCTGTACAGAGCTGTGTCTGTAAGCTCGTCGCCGGGGGAAACGGACCGGCCCGTCAGGGGTCGGGGTTCTGCTGTGTGATAGAGGCCTGTTTGGACCCCCCCCCCCCCCCCCCCAGCCCCTGAGAGAGGGCATGGCTGATCACTCTCCTGCAGGCTCTGGGGCTCTGTTCTGCTCCCCAGAATCTCCACTCCTCCCGCCCAGCGTCTGCTGGGAGCCACACGCCCCGAAACCACACAGCGGCACCGCTGAGAGAGACGTCAAAGAGCTTCCCACCGGACCTGCTGCATGCGCATACACCGCACACACTCATGCACACACACACTCACACTCACACACACTCACACCACACACACACACACACACACACACACACACACACACAGCACACACTCACGCACACACACACTCACGCACACACACCACACACCACACACCACACACCACACACCACACACCACACACCACACACCACACACCACACACCACACACCACACACACGCACACACCACATACACACACACACACACCACACACCACACACACACACACGCACGCACACCACACACACACACGCACAGACCACACGCACGCACCAAACACACACACCACACCACACCACACCACACCACACACAGGGCTCCCTCGAAAAAGAGATCTTGTAATCTCAATGGGACTCACCTGGTTAAAGGTTAAATAAAAAGCGCACCCTCTTCAACACAGTAACTGCACATGCACACCCACACAAATCCACCTCTATACACACACACACACACACACACACACACACACACACACACACACACACACAGTAGATTCTCCTGCGGCAGTAGGTCAGCAGTTTGCAGGCGTTTTTCGGAAAAGGCCCTCGGCCTCCCCGCTGACCCCCCCGCTAGCGGCTCCCGCCCGCTGACTGCCCGGCCCAGATCAGCCTGGAGGTGCAGCGGTGCCGGGGCCTGGAGGGCCTTCACTGGGCTGCCCGTCCCGCTGTGAGCAGGGGGCACAGGGAGCAGGCCTGAGCGGGGCGGGGCTGGGCTGGTCCTCCTGAGAGAGGCGGGCAGGAAGTGCGCGTGGGGGGAGAGGGGCCTTCCTCGCCCGCCCGACCGAGGAGCCTCACGCCAAGCGGCAGCTGGTCTCGCTAAAGGCCTGCCACCGTCACCCAGGCAACGTACCCAGACAGGTTATGGTGGGCTGTAGAGGGGAGAGGGCACCAGCATCCCAGAGTCCTGCTGTCAGAGACCGTAACCGGAGTATGACCTGCACTCCCGGGTCCTGCTATCAGACCATAACCTCTGCTCCTGTTGTTTTGACCGGGTCCTGCTGTCAGACTGTAACCTGAGCACGCCACACAACCCTGTTGTTTCAACCAGTCTTACTACTACAGCGAGGTCATTTGGTACCAGTTATTATTCAAAGTAGAACACAACATCGGGGCGACATTGGCCCAGGCGGTAAGAGCAGTCGGAGGGTTGCCGGTTCGATTCCCACCCTGGGGTGTGTCGAAGTGTCCCTGAGCAAGACACCTAACCCCCAAATGCTCCTGACAAGCTGGTCGGTGCCTTGCATGGCAGCCAATCGCCGTCGGTGTGTGAGTGTGTGTATGAATGGGTGAATGGAGAAGCATCGATTGTACAGCGCTTTGGATAAAGGCGCTATATAAATTCCAACCATTTACAATTTACAATGCACTACAGTTAACCCAGTTTGTAGCTCTGCAGAGTCTGGCACACAGAGCAGGGTGGGGGGGTCACACAGTGTTCAATCAACACTCACAGAGTGTACGCTGCGGCCGGGTTTCTGATGTATGAACTCTGAGAGAGACACTGGACATTTCGCTGTGTAGACTCGTGTCAGTTAGAAAGGTCTCGTCGAGAGAGCAGTCCCCGCTTCCACCGGTCATTGAAGTAATAACTGCTTAGCGGTCTCGCGTTCCGTAACTATAGCAACGCGATTTAAATTGCGCATGCCGTGTTATCCGGGTAGCTCCGGGCAGAATGTCTCACTCCAGGGCCAGAGCCTGGGATTCGAACCCGTGACCCTTCTGGTGAAGGCCCCCCCCGTCTCGTACCGCCTCTCAGGCCCGGTCCTGCCCTGTGGGCACGCCTCAGTACTTCTCCCTCATTAGCTTTAGCTCCCATCAATTACATCATCACTTTTATTATTTGACTTGTATGTGAATACATTTCCATGCATTTGCATGCATTCCCGCACTGTATAGAGAGAGCGCTCGGTAATGAATTTCCTGGGGAAGAGTTCATATAGACTGTTTCAGGAGAGCGAAGTGCGATGTTGTACTTTGCGGGGAAATGATATTTAAAGAAGGGAGGAGAATGCACACCAAGCCAGCTGAATGGTGGTTCGTGTGTGTTCACGGTCAGGTCGGTGGGCAGACGTTTCGAGGAACGGGGAGGGGTGTAACTGCAGGGGGGACGTGACCCCCCCCCCCCCGCCCCAGGCAGGTTTATAACCCGCACGCCTCTACACGTTTTTTATTTTATTGTTTTATTTGCTGCCTTTTTCCGCTCTGTGTTTCTGTTCGCTCACTGTCGTGTGTGGCTGCTTTTGCCCAAGGTCGCCGTTTTCAATCTGCGACCCCTCGCTGGGTGAGGGACGGGGAGACCCCGCTCCGGCCCCAAACACGCTGACGCCGCACGCCGGGAGGGGCAGAGGGGTGAGGGGGGGGGCATCGGCGGGTTGGGTGGGTGAGACAGACGGATGTCGGAGCCATCAAATCGCATTACTGCGAGGCGGAGCATATGGGTGTTCAAAGTTACCGGCCGTAACTCCGCTCCCTCGAGACGCCACACGCAGCGGTTGACAGATTGTTCAGACCCCTGTAATTAAGAGCCCATCCTGGTCTGTGTTCGTCATGCCACACACACACACACACACACACACACACACTCTCTCTCTCTCTCTCACATGCACACACACGCGCGCACACACACACACACTCTCTCTCTCTCACAGGCACATGCACACACACACGCAATCTTACACACACACTCTCACACACATACTCTCTCTCACACACACACACACACACACATGCACACACACACACACACACACACACACGCACTCTCACACATGCACATGCACACACACGCAATCTTACACACATACTCTCTCACACACACTCACACGTGCACACACACAGTCTCACTCACACTCGCACACCACACTCACACTCACACTCACACACTCACACTCACACACACACACACGCACACACACACGTCGAGCACCCTCCACATCTGGACTCCCCTCTTTAAACCCGCTGTCTCGCTCTCCTCCCGTCTGGTCTAACCGCTGTAAATCATCGCCCGTGGAATGACGGCAGGGTAACTACGGAACCGGGAACGCCGGGAACGCCGCTTCCGCTCGATCGGAGCGGTTGCGTTGACGGTAATCAGAACGATGAGGAACGGCGGTCTGCCGGGGAGTCGTCGACCGTCCTAAGTGGACGTTCAAGACGACACGGCTCCTCGATGATCTCGGGGTATTCCCCCACGAAAACGAGCCCTCGCCGTTTCCTCCTCGCCGAACTGATGAAGGCCAGTGACAGCGACAGGCACACGCACACAAAGTTACGGGGGAAAACGAGAGCAAGACGGCCCGGCGCCTGAATCGTGTCCGGTTCCTCTGGCGAGGCTGCCTCTGAACGTTCTCCCGCCGTCTTTAGCGGGTTTTATTTTTCCCGCTTCCCGGCTGGGCTAGCGCCGCTCGACTTTTGAGACTCGGAGCGCGTTGTTCCGCGAGGCCGGTGATGTATACGGGCGCGTTCCGCGACCTTCTGGAAGCGTTTAGCCCCGGCTGTGAACGCGCCGCCCGCTCCAGTCATCAGCGCAACAATGCTAACGGAGCGCTAATGAATCTGCCGTCGTGAACAAATGGTAGCAAACGGCCGTTTTGGCAGAGGAGGGTCAGGGGCGCGTGCCAAATTTATCCGACTCCCGACTCGCGCCGAACGCCGGCCGAAGACGGCGCCTCTCCCTCTTCGCCCGGCGACTCGCCCGCGCGGTTCATCGTTTCTGACGCGACCCCGGCTCCCGTCACGGAGACGATCGGCTCCCTAACCGACCGCCGCCGTCCCGCCACCCCCCTCGACCCGTTCCGCGAGCGAGAGACGGGATTGGACATCCCGGACACCCCTGAGAGAAAGCGCTCGGTCTTCCCCCCCTGTACCTGAGAGGTGTAATCCCTAATGGAGTATTTCACTGCTGATTTACTGCGCCCCGAGTCGTAACCCACCGCCCCCTTCCCATAATTCAGCGTGGCTTCATACGCTTCATCCCGCCGACGACGTACGTCCGTCTCCCTCGTGTTCCCCGCCTCGACGGCTCTGCGCACAGCCGGCTCGGACTTCACAAAGCCCCGCTCTGCGGCAGAACGCTGCAAGGAGAGGAGACTTCCGTCTTCCTGGAGTAATTACATTTCACAGAGCGACTCCCACACTCTGGTCATACGATGGTTTCAAATGAGACCATTTACACCTCTCGTAATGCGGATCTCATTCCGCCCTGGCGGAAATTGTCTCGGAAACCGTTTTCTGAGGGTTACTCCGGAGAAAGGCCGGCCGCGGGTGACGTTTGCTCAATCATTTTTTGGCGACTCTGAATTACTGGACTGATGTTCCGGTTAGCCTGTAACAATGCCCTTTTCTGCGCTTGCCAGGAGTACGAATGATTACCACAGAGTGGCCTTGTGTCTGTTCTGCATGGTTTATTATCCATTCTGTGGATGTTGACGTAGCCCCGTGCAGCTGTTTGACACTTTTCTGCTAACCTTACAATAGAGTGGCCTTGTGTGTCTTCTGCGTTGTTTGTCCGCCATTTTGTGGCTGTTGGTGTCGCCCTGCCAGTTGACAGTCTTTCGCTAACATTAATGGAGTGCCCTTGTGGGTCTTCTGCGTTGTTTGTCCGCTATTTTGTGGCTGTTGGTGTCGCCCTGCCAGTTGACAGTCTTTCGCTAACATTAATGGAGTGGCCTTGTGGGTCTTCTGCGTTGTTTGTCAGCCATTTTGTGGCTGTTGGTGTCGCCCTGCCAGTTGACAGTCTTTCGCTAACATTAATAGAGTGGCCTTGTATGTCTTCTGCGTCGTTTGTCAGCCATTTTGTGTCGATGTTGGTGTCGCACTGCCATTTGACACAGTCTTTCGCTAACATTAATAGAGTGGCCTTGTATGTCTTCTGCGTCGTTTGTCAGCCATTTTGTGTCGATGTTGGTGTCGCACTGCCATTTGATAGTCTTTCGCTAACATTAATACAGAGTGGCCTTGTATGTCTTCTGCGTCGTTTGTCAGCCATTTTGTGTCGATGTTGACGTAGCTCCGTGCAACCGTTTGCCCGTTTCGCTCATTTTGCGGGAGGGGTGAGGGCGGGTGCGGTCGAGTGCTAATTTCACACACGAGGGCCAAGTGCCCTTCAACCCGAGGTGGCCACAGGCCTAGTGTCATGGCGTAATCTATTAACGCGGAGTGCTCGACCTGATTAACCGGGGGGGAAGGCCCGCTCTCTCCCGCCGTTGTAAATGTCATCGAGAGCAGGCTGTTAACGCATCACCTGAAGCCTGGCGAGCGTGAAATTTCAATCGAGCGCTGCCAAACGGGGTCCTTCCTCTGCGGTTAGTCTCGCGCGCGCTCTCTCTCCGAGACGCCCGGCCGAATGGCTGGCTCTGGGCTTTTTTGGCGGGTAATGAATTTAAGAAAGTGGCTTTTTTTTTTTTTTTTTTTTTGAATTTGGTAGAAAATCACGCCTTTTTTTCTTCTGGGCCTCATTCTTGCTAGGTTTTTTGTGGTCGATGGGCGCCAAATTGGTGGCGATACAGAGGAGTATTGAAGGGGGAAAAAATGAGGCGTGGACATTAGGTGGGGGGGAAGTGCTCCTACCCTCGTCGGTGCTTCCAGAACGTTCTGAATATAAAGCTCCCAGAGTTCAGTGCAGAAGCAGCTCCAGAGCAGGCAGATTCAGCGGCTCTGCCTAGCTGCGGTTTAGAGTTCGTTTTCAGACTGTGATGTAGATTTCCTGATATCGCCGCCTTCTCGTGTGGATGGGGGGGATGGTGGTGGGGGAGGGGGAGGGGGGGCCACTGACTCTGGCTTTATTTCCTCCTCCTCTTCGCCTCCCTCCCTCCTTTCTTCTCTTTAAATCGGGTCGTTCCCGCTGTGTCAGCATCTCTTCCGCTCGGCGGTAATGAGGGCCCCTCTGTAGCGGATCCAGGGCCGCCCTTTTGTCGAGCGGCTAATAAGTCGACGGGCTTTCGACCTTCGTGAAGAGCCACTCGAGCACCACTCTCCCCTCTCTCTCCCCTCTCCCTCTCTCTCTCTCCCTCCCCCTCTCTCTCCCTCTCTCCCTCTCTCCCTCTCTCTCTCTCTCTCTCCCGCTCTCTCTACCCCCTCTCTCTCTCTATCTCCCTCTCCCCCTACCCCCCTCTCTATCTCCCTCTCTCCCTACCCCCCCTACCCCCCTCTCTCTCTCTACCCCCCCTCTCTCTCTACCCCCCCCTCTCTCTCTACCCCCTCTCTCTCTCTCCCTCTACCCTCATCTCTCTCTCCCTCTCTACCCCCTCTCTCTCTCTCTCTACCCCCCCTCTCTCTCTCTCTCTCTACCCCCCCTCTCTCTCTCTCTACCCTCCTCTCTCTCCCTCTTCCCTTCCTCTCGCCATCCGTCTCTCTGCCTAAAACATTAAGATTCCATTTGCGGTGAACATTTGAAGCCACCCTGAACAGAGCGAGCGGAGGAACAGAGAGGGGATAATGACGATGAGGTAGAGGTAGAGGAAGAGGAAGAGGATGAGGAAGATGCAGTTGAGGCCTGTATTCTGACAGCAGGCGCTGTGCGTGTGGAGCCTGTTAGCGGCTCAACGGCGGCGGCTGCTGCTTCTCACATCTGTGCGGAACTGTAACCACGGCTACTGAACCAGCTCCGATTGGTGTGCTGGTGTTTTGCATTTCTGACCAATCACCTTCACGTATCGGTGCGGAACTGTAACCAGGGCTACAACCAGCTCTGATTGGTGCGCTGGTGTTTTGCAGTTCTGACCAATCAGATACTCAAACTGTTCTGACCAATCGGCGCTTGCTACAGATACCAGATGTGAATCTGTCTGAAAACAAGAGCCCTGTGTTGGATGATTTTGCCCGTGGGGGCGATGATGTCCTTGTAGCTTTCCCCGCCCCTGGTATTGACGGTTGTTTCTCCATCTCCAGTTTCGTTCATATTAATAAAGTTTTTTGTGAAAAGCGGAGACTGGATCTCTGGGCATCTGGGTCCAGAAATGCATTTCCAACATCCTTTATGTAATATTAACGGTGGTTGTAGTAATAGTAACAGTAGTAGTAGTCGTCGTAGTAGTAATAATAGTAATAATAAATGTTTCACTTTGATTGGTGAGACCTATAGCCTAAGGCCCCGCCCCACCCAGGGTAAGGATATTGATTGGACGGCTTTCCCCGGGTATTATGACAGCTATAATAGTGCCGGTGTCACATCGCACCAACAAAGAGAGGATCGATAGCCGGGATCTGCGGTGACTGTTCATAGCACATTAGCCTCTCGACTGTGAATGTATGGCCACTCGTAGCGTCGTAGCGTCTGCTGTGAATGTACAGGTGCCAATAGCATGTTAGCGTCTCTGCTCTGAATGGACAGGTGCTAATAGCATGTTAGCGTCTCTGCTCTGAATGTACAGGTGCTAATAGCATGTTAGCGTCTCTACTCTGAATGAACAAGGCGCTAATAGCATGTTAGCATCTCTGCTCTGAATGTGCAGGCGCTAATAGCATGTTAGCATCTGTGCTCTGAATGTGCAGGCGCTAATAGCATGTTAGCATCTCTGCTCTGAATAAACAAGGCGCTAATAGCATGTTAGCATCTCTGCTTTGACTGTCCAGCCTTGAGTGGCCCGGACCCCGTTAAACCCGCCGTGCTAGCCACATCACGGCTACATCCACACCACTGCCGGGGGTCTGTCGGACCACGGTGGTGCTTGCTGCATTCGCATTTAATCACCCCCCCCCCTTCCTCGTGGTCATGCCATGTGGAGACTAACACCCCCCCGCCCTCCCCCCCCCCTTCACCTCAGTGCAGCAATACCTTCATTTAAATGTACAGAGAGAGGGTGAGAGTGTGTTTCATCCTGATAAGCCCCCAGAGTACGCGCATGGAGCCACAGGCAGTGTGTGTGTCCCGCTATGTAGAGTACGCCGATTTCATACGCAAACATGTCCCACACACACACACACACACACGCACACTCTCTCACACGCACACGCGCACACACACGTACGCACGCACACACACACTCCCGCAAATGAACAGTTTCACTGAGCGCACCTTTTTATCGAACTTCGCACCTCGCACGCTTTCAGGGTTTACCGGATTACGAGCCCCTTTGCAGCCGTACAGTCGCGGCTGGCGAGAACGATCTCAGTAAAAAAACCCGCCGTGTTTTCAGCTCCTGATTTCCTGAAGGGACGCTCGATGAAAGGAGCTCATTAAGACCTTCGCCTGTTTTAAAAGACGGGACCCGCGGACACCGGCTGCAGATTCGCTAAAACGCGGCGCTGCTCACAACCGTCTTTGCCTCCGCTTTGATACCGGGGGTTTGAACGCGGTCCGTGTAAATTTCGGCGTGGCTTTTCCCTCTTAACGAGTTGTGCTTTCTTTTGAGAAAGGACTGAGTGGTGTTACACCGATAAGCCGCGGAATACAGGAGACGGAGCCTCCAGCCTCTCTCCCGCGCTGCAGCCGGTGCGCCCTGTCCTGTGTGTTTAATCCTGTATTTTTAGCGCTCTGGAATAGGAGTTCTCCACAGGCCCTGCAGCTGTGGATTATTCAAATCAGCACGTTCTCTGCTGCCGTATTACCTCCTTTATATTGATTCTGTTACAGAGCTCTGCTTGACCTTACACTGCCTGCACACACACTCACACACACACATACATACACACACACACACACACACACACACACACACACACACACACACACACACACACACACACACGCTCACTCACGCTCACTCTCACTCAGTCACACACTCACACACACACACACACATACTGACACACACATACTCACACACACACTCATACACACACACACTCACACTCACACACACACACACACACACACACTCACACTCACACATACATACATACACACATACTGACACACACACACTCACTCACTCACTCACTCACTCACTCACTCACTCACTCTCTCACGCACACACACACACACACACACACACTCACACACTCATACACACACACACTCACACTCACACTCACACTCACACACACACACACACACACACACTCACTCACTCACTCACTCACTCACTCACTCACTCACTCACTCACTCGCACACGCACACGCACACGCACACTCACACTCACACGCTCACACACACACGCTCACTCGCACATACACACACACACACACACACACACACACTCACTCGCACACACACACACACACACACACACACACACACACTCACTCGCGCACACACACACACACTCACACTCACACACACACACACTTGTACAAACAAATGGAAAACACAGGGTATGTTCATCCACCCACCTTCGCTCGAAATTCCATTGCCGTCGGCGCATTTGAACTCGTTCGGCTCTCCTCCGCCTTCGTTGTGGGGGTGGGGGGTCTCGTGGGGGGAGTGCAGGACTAGCAAGCCCCCCCCCCCCCCCCCCCACACCGTCTCTCCCGAAAACACAGGAGGGTCTGTCCCCACACACAGCCCCCCCTGTCTTAATTACTGCCCCTAATAATGGACTGGCCCCCCTCTCCTGCCCCCCTCCCTCCCCGGTGAGACGTCTTAATTTGGAGCCCAAAGTGGGTGCAGGGTGTGTGTGTGTGTGTGTGTGGGGGGCGGTGCTCTCCGTTTTACATCACCGTCTCCACCAGCCAATCGATCGGCGCCCTGGGGGGGGGTGGATCAAAGGCATCGAGGATTTCAATTACGGGCCAGCGTGGTTCTCCACCGGGCCCTCTCCACCACCGCCAGCCCTGCCTTATGCAAGCGCCTCCATGGAGGGAGAGGGCCTCTCCATCGGTACCCGTTTTGAATCTTCTGTTCGCTGTTTTCCCTCCTCTCTCTGCGTGACGTCTGAGCTGTTGCTATTCCACAACCGCAGTGGAAAAGCCTGCTCCCCCCCCCCAAATAAGTCTCCATTTCCACTTCTGGGATTGATTTTTTGTGTGATTTTATTAGATTTTTGGGGTTTTTAAACCTCCCGATGTAGCGCTCTTATTTAATCGTGTGTGCCTCAGAGGAATGCTGGGATACTGGAGCGTTTACCCGCCAGACACGGATAGACTTGTCATTTGTGAAGGCCTGCGCGTCTCGTAGATTTAAGGAAACGACTGCGCTCGGAGATAATTCAGTAACCTAAACAAGGAAGACGTTACGCTTATGAGTTGGGTATCTCTCCCTCTTTCCTTCCATCTTTGCATTCTCATTTTCTCTCTCTCTCTCTCTCTCTCTCTGTGTCTGATTCAGTGTGTCAGTTGGTTATGAATGATTCAGCAGTCTCTTTGCTAGAAGCCCGTTGCTGGTACAACACTGTTTAAAATCACAGCATCTCTGATAGACTCTGCCCCAAAGCCTTTCAAGTGTAAGATCGCAAATATGTGATTAGAATGTTCTGTACCGAGCATTCTAATGCTGATGTCACAGTCACTGCCGGAAATGGAAAGCAATTCTAGAACACGGACTCGGAATTTTTACAAAACATTCCGGAGAGCCCTTCTCTCTTCGGTGCGATGAGAGGGTTTAAGTAAAATGTCACATCCACTTTATCCCTCTCAAGTCCAGGCTGTTTCATTGGTTTGTTGCTGGAGAATCCAGACCTGGCTGTGACCTCGCCGTGGAAACAAATCTGGAGCCTCGGCGAATTAGAACCGCGGGCTGATCGGATGTAACAGGAGCGGGGCCCTGGGTGCACATAGCTGATGAGGAGAGAATATTTTTGGAGTGCTTTAACCGCGAGCGCTAGTTTCGCTTTTTAAAACAGAACATCGGGGGAACGGCTAATACATGCAGAGGAAAGCTGTATGCATGTCTCGAGGTCATCTTTAGTTTTTACTCTTTTTATTTATTTATTCATTTATTCCTTTTTTTTTTTTTTTTTTTTTTTTTTTTTACCAAACTTGCACACATTATTTATGTTTAATGTAATAAATTGTCAGTGTGTTCCTGGCGGGTGGTTTTCAGGCAGGGGAGCCCCGAGATGCATTTCGGATTGGCCTTATCGTGAAACCCACGTCGCCCGTTAGCGACACGTGCCGTTTGTCGCTCGTTCAAATTCTGCCGACGATACCGGCCTGCAGACCTAGAATCCACACCTGACTCTCTCAACCTGCTTACCTAATCACCCCCTGGTAACAAAACAACGTTCTCTCTCCCTCCGCGTCAGCTGGTGTGTGGTGAGCGTTCTGGCACAAAATGGCCGCCGTTGCATCAGAGCTGCACACGGCGACCACTCTCAGCGTCCGTGTTTAACCCCCTTCTGCTGACCAAACTCACCCGGAAGAATCGAACGGCCGCAAACGCTGGGGTCCGTCTGCCTGCCCCCCCCCGTTCGGAACGCCGTTAACCCTCCGCGAAAACCCCCCCCCCCCCCCTCGCGATTAATGGACGGTGACTGAACGCACGTCCCGTCTTTGAAGCGTTTGCAGCCGTGACTAATGGAGTCTGGCCTCTCCTTTGTGTTCCCAGTCCTCAAGGAAGCCGCCTGTAACGGGAGAGGTGTAGGGGGGGTGTGATTTATGGTACGGCAAGCCCCTGTGTGTGTGTGTGTGTGTGTGTGTGTGTGTGTGTGTGTGTGTGTGTGTGTGTGTGTGTGTGTGTGTGTGTGTGTGTGTGTGTGTGTGTGTGTGTGTGTGTGTGTGTGTGTGTGTGAGCATTGATGGTATTCGTTCTCTCCGTCTCGATTTAGAGGGGGTGTGGGGTTTGAATGGAACCAGGTTGACGGAATGCAGGCGAGGTCGAGGCGACCCCATAACTGTCAGTTTTTGTAACTTTCGAATTTCTGAAAAAGGCTTGATCTTCAGCCGTCTGTCTCGCCTTTGAAACGCGACCTTCGTTTAATTTTGATTTTTTGGAAGGCCGCGGTTGACTTTGGCTCAAAGGGACGTTTTTAAGTGCTCGACACCGCCTATCAAACGCTTTTTTTTTTTGCTCTTTTTTACTTGCTTTTTTGTTTCCACACAGAAGCCCCCCCCCCCCCCTTTGTTGGCGTGTGTTGTGCTGCTGAACAAAGGCCTTGAGGAAAAAGGCCTTGAACCACTATAAAAGTGCTATCCCATAAGCCCCTGCTTCTGCCTGCTGTACCTGAGCCAGTGATGTGAGGAGCTCATCTGACATGCTCTCTCCCGTGGGTCGCGAATCTCGCGTTCCTGGGTTCGGGGTGTAAAAACTCCCTGTTCCGCTTTAGCGGGTCCGGGGACTTGAAAGCGTCCGTTACCTTTCGCCTCGTCTGTGTGTCGGAGTGAGTATCCCACAAGGCTCTGCTTTGAGGTTCTGTCAGACGAGGCTTTCTGCTATTGGCCGGGTGCTCCTGCAGCAAAGCAGACTGCACGGTGGGCAGTAACTCTTCCATCCCCCTCTCCCCCACTCTATATCAAATTAAATGACATTTAACACACACGTGCTGGCAGCTGTATTATTTTGCCGTTTCTGGTGAAAATTCCAGTGGGGAGACCCAGTGCTCCTGGAGAGCATAAGGTCTGGTTGGTCACCATCATTCACATTCACCTCTCCTACCACCCTTTTGTATAGCAATGATCAATATATAAATATTAACCCTTATTAAGAGAGTATGTTTTCTTCAAAAATCCAAGTTAGTGTTCATAGAACTTCCGACTGTGTTCCGTGACCCGTCGTGATTGTGACATCAGCATTAGAATGTTGAGTTAAGAGCATTCCTCTCACATTTTTGTGACCTCACATCTTAAAGGGTTCAGCAGCTTGTGTTCTCATTGGCTCCTCGTCGATCAGTGCGGTGAGCATCGATGCTGGTGCCCTCCTGTCATTGGACAATAAACTGCAGCGCTCGGTACTCCCAGTCACAAACCCACACACATGAATGACATTAGTGGCATTTGGCGGACGCTCTTATCCAGAGCGACGTACAGTTGATTAGACTAAGCAGGAGACAATCCTCCCCTGGAGCAATGCAGGGTTAAGGGCCTTGCTGAAGGGCCCAACGGCTGTGCGGATCTTATTGTGGCTACACCGGGATTAGAACCATCAACCTTGCGTGTCCCAGTCATGTACCTTAACCACTACGCTACAGGCTGCCCCCTTCATCACAAGCTGGCCCCGTCACTGAAATAAATTTTTAACTCAGCTTAAGGACAGGCAGAATTAAAAATGCAACGCTTTGTTAAATTCTCCCCCCCGGCGAGTTTCACTACAGATCTCCGCGGCCTCTGCCAGAGAGACTCCCGAAACGTCGGGGCTCATCCGTGTACCGCTGCGCTTCCCCCTTTCTTCATCTCATCACAGAAAAATGTTCTCCCTCAGAAGTCTGCTTTCTCGAAGCCCGTCACCCTTTCCCAGGCACGCGAGTGGCCTTTTTTATTCCCGTCGTTTAAATGTTTACGGCGCGGCGGCCAGGGAGGGCTTTTAGGGCCTTGTAAACCTGGTCTCCCCGGCCTTCTCGGGCTCCGCCGTCAGAGGCCTTCATGGGGGGGGGATGATTAGGGCATTATCGCCCTTAAAACCGGGACGGAAGCTTCCGGAAAAGAAGCGTTCGCAAAGCTCGCTCTAGGGAGCGGGTTTAGTCGGACGTACTCGATCGACAATGAGCCAATTCCGCAGACGGTCGCTACGACCGGCGAAACCCCACCTCGAGCGTTTTTCTCCTGCTGTCGGCCCCTCTCCCGACGCCCCTTTGAGCGTTTTGGTTTTGTTGACCTCTGGCTGCTGTGGGTCCTGCTCTCACTGTGCTGTCGCTGTGGCGGGAACCTTCCAGCTGTTATACAAGATGGCCGCTGTGCGGTCGCTGCCCTCTGTGTTCTGCAGGGACGGTAAAAGCGCAACGCCGTTTGGATACGGTCAGGCTTCCCAGCGTTCGCAGGATAGGAGAGGCAACACGTCACGCAGAACACCGTGAACAGACCGCCAATAAACC
>NC_083778.1:17462696-17467696 GCF_963514075.1 Conger conger
CACTCACACACACACACACACACACACACTCACACTCACACATACATACATACACACATACTGACACACACACACACTCACTCACTCACTCACTCACTCACTCACTCACTCACACGCACACACACACACACACACACACACACACACTCACACTCACACTCACACACACACACACTCACACTCACACACACACACACTCACTCTCACACACACACACTCACTCACTCACTCACTCACTCACGCACACGCACACGCACACGCACACTCACACTCACACTCACACTCACACACACACACACACTCACTCGCACACACACACACACACTCACACTCACACACACTCACACACACACTTGTACAAACAAATGGAAAACACAGGGTATGTTCATCCACCCACCTTCGCTCGAAATTCCATTGCCGTCGGCGCATTTGAACTCGTTCGGCTCTCCTCCGCCTTCGTTGTGGGGGTGGGGGGTCTCGTGGGGGGAGTGCAGGACTAGCAAGCCCCATCCCCCCCCCCCCCCCCCCCCACACCGTCTCTCCCGAAAACACAGGAGGGTCTGTCCCCACACACAGCCCCCCCTGTCTTAATTACTGCCCCTAATAATGGACTGGCCCCCCTCTCCTGCCCCCCTCCCTCCCCGGTGAGACGTCTTAATTTGGAGCCCAATCGATCGGCGCCCTGGGGGGGGGGGGCGGATCAAAGGCATCGAGGATTTCAATTACGGGCCAGCGTGGTTCTCCACCGGGCCCTCTCCACCACCGCCAGCCCTGCCTTATGCAAGCGCCTCCATGGAGGGAGAGGGCCTCTCCATCGGTACCCGTTTTGAATCTTCTGTTCGCTGTTTTCCCTCCTCTCTCTGCGTGACGTCTGAGCTGTTGCTATTCCACAACCGCAGTGGAAAAGCCTGCTCCCCCCCCCAAATAAGTCTCCATTTCCACTTCTGGGATTGATTTTTTGTGTGATTTTATTAGATTTTTGGGGTTTTTAAACCTCCCGATGTAGCGCTCTTATTTAATCGTGTGTGCCTCAGAGGAATGCTGGGATACTGGAGCGTTTACCCGCCAGACACAGATAGACTTGTCATTTGTGAAGGCCTGCGCGTCTCGTAGATTTAAGGAAACGACTGCGCTCGGAGATAATTCAGTAACCTAAACAAGGAAGGCGTTACGCTTATGAGTTGGGTATCTCTCCCTCTTTCCTTCCATCTTTGCATTCTCATTTTCTCTCTCTCTCTCTCTGTGTCTGATTCAGTGTGTCAGTTGGTTATGAATGATTCAGCAGTCTCTTTGCTAGAAGCCCGTTGCTGGTACAACACTGTTTAAAATCACAGCGTCTCCGATAGACTCTGCCCCAAAGCCTTTCAAGTGTAAGATCGCAAATATGTGATTAGAATGTTCTGTACCGAGCATTCTAATGCTCATGTCACAGTCACTGCCGGAAATGGAAAGCAATTCTAGAACACGGACTCGGAATTTTTACAAAACATTCCGGAGAGCCCTTCTCTCTTCGGTGCGATGAGAGGGTTTAAGTAAAATGTCACATCCACTTTATCCTCTCAAGTCCAGGCTGTTTCATTGGTTTGTTGCTGGAGAATCCAGACCTGGCTGTGACCTCGCCGTGGAAACAAATCTGGAGCCTCGGCGAATTAGAACCGCGGGCTGATCGGATGTAACAGGAGCGGGGCCCTGGGTGCACATAGCTGATGAGGAGAGAATATTTTTGGAGTGCTTTAACCGCGAGCGCTAGTTTCGCTTTTTAAAACAGAACATCGGGGGAACGGCTAATACATGCAGAGGAAAGCTGTATGCGTGTCTCGAGGTCATCTTTAGTTTTTACTCTTTTTATTTATTATTCATTTATTCCTTTTTTTTTTTTTTTTTTTTTTTTTTTTTTTTTTTTACCAAACTTGCACACATCATTTATGTTTAATGTAATAAATTGTCAGTGTGTTCCTGGCGGGTGGTTTTCAGGCAGGGGAGCCCCGAGATGCATTTCGGATTGGCCTTATCGTGAAACCCACGTCGCCCGTTAGCGACGCGTGCCGTTTGTCGCTCGTTCAAATTCTGCCGACGATACCGGCCTGCAGACCTAGAATCCACACCTGACTCTCTCAACCTGCTTACCTAATCACCCCCTGGTAACAAAACAACGTTCTCTCTCCCTCCGCGTCAGCTGGTGTGTGGTGAGCGTTCTGGCACAAAATGGCCGCCGTTGCATCAGAGCTGCACACGGCGACCACTCTCAGCGTCCGTGTTTAACCCCCTTCTGCTGACCAAACTCACCCGGAAGAATCGAACGGCCGCAAACGCTGGGGTCCGTCTGCCTGCCCCCCCCGTTCGGAACGCCGTTAACCCTCCGCGAAAACCCCCCCCCCCCCCCCCTCGCGATTAATGGACGGTGACTGAATGCACGTCCCGTCTTTGAAGCGTTTGCAGCCGTGACTAATGGAGTCTGGCCTCTCCTTTGTGTTCCCGGTCCTCAAGGAAGCCGCCTGTAACGGGAGAGGTGTAGGGGGGGTGTGATTTATGGTACGGCAAGCCCCTGTGTGTGTGTGTGTGTGTGTGTGTGTGTGTGTGTGTGTGTGTGTGTGTGTGTGTGTGTGTGTGTGTGTGTGTGTGTGTGTGTGTGTGTGTGTGTGTGTGTGTGTGTGTGAGCATTGATGGTATTCGTTCTCTCCGTCTCGATTTAGAGGGGGTGTGGGGTTTGAATGGAACCAGGTTGACGGAATGCAGGCGAGGTCGAGGCGACCCCATAACTGTCAGTTTTTGTAACTTTCGAATTTCTGAAAAAGGCTTGATCTTCAGCCGTCTGTCTCGCCTTTGAAACGCGACCTTCGTTTAATTTTGATTTTTTGGAAGGCCGTGGTTGACTTTGGCTCAAAGGGACGTTTTTAAGTGCTCGACACCGCCTATCAAACGCTTTTTTTTTTTGCTCTTTTTTACTTGCTTTTTTGTTTCCACACAGAAGCCCCCCCCCCCCCCCCTTTGTTGGCGTGTGTTGTGCTGCTGAACAAAGGCCTTGAGGAAAAAGGCCTTGAACCACTATAAAAGTGCTATCCCATAAGCCCCTGCTTCTGCCTGCTGTACCTGAGCCAGTGATGTGAGGAGCTCATCTGACATGCTCTCTCCCGTGGGTCGCGAATCTCGCGTTCCTGGGTTCGGGGTGTAAAAACTCCCGGTTCCGCTTTAGCGGGTCCGGGGACTTGAAAGCGTCCGTTACCTTTCGCCTCGTCTGTGTGTCGGAGTGAGTATCCCACAAGGCTCTGCTTTGAGGTTCCGTCAGACGAGGCTTTCTGCTATTGGCCGGGTGCTCCTGCAGCAAAGCAGACTGCACGGTGGGCAGTAACTCTTCCATCCCCCTCTCCCCCACTCTATATCAAATTAAATGACATTTAACACACACGTGCTGGCAGCTGTATTATTTTGCCGTTTCTGGTGAAAATTCCAGTGGGGAGACCCAGTGCTCCTGGAGAGCATAAGGTCTGGTTGGTCACCATCATTCACATTCACCTCTCCTACCACCCTTTTGTATAGCAATGATCAATATATAAATATTAACCCTTATTAAGAGAGTATGTTTTCTTCAAAAATCCAAGTTAGTGTTCATAGAACTTCCGACTGTGTTCCGTGACCCGTCGTGATTGTGACATCAGCATTAGAATGTTGAGTTAAGAGCATTCCTCTCACATTTTTGTGACCTCACATCTTAAAGGGTTCAGCAGCTTGTGTTCTCATTGGCTCCTCGTCGATCAGTGCGGTGAGCATCGATGCTGGTGCCCTCCTGTCATTGGACAATAAACTGCAGCGCTCGGTACTCCCAGTCACAAACCCACACACATGAATGACATTAGTGGCATTTGGCGGACGCTCTTATCCAGAGCGACGTACAGTTGATTAGACTAAGCAGGAGACAATCCTCCCCTGGAGCAATGCAGGGTTAAGGGCCTTGCTGAAGGGCCCAACGGCTGTGCGGATCTTATTGTGGCTACACCGGGATTAGAACCATCAACCTTGCGTGTCCCAGTCATGTACCTTAACCACTACGCTACAGGCTGCCCCCTTCATCACAAGCTGGCCCCGTCACTGAAATAAATTTTTAACTCAGCTTAAGGACAGGCAGAATTAAAAATGCAACGCTTTGTTAAATTCTCTGCGGCCTCTGCCAGAGAGACTCCCGAAACGTCCGGGCTCATCCGTGTACCGCTGCGCTTCCCCCTTTCTTCATCTCATCACAGAAAAATGTTCTCCCTCAGAAGTCTGCTTTCTCGAGGCCCGTCACCCTTTCCCGGGCACGCGAGTGGCCTTTTTTATTCCCGTCGTTTAAATGTTTACGGCGCGGTGGCCAGGGAGGGCTTTTAGGGCCTTGTAAACCTGGTCTCCCCGGCCTTCTCGGGCTCCGCCGTCAGAGGCCTTCATGGGGGGGGGATGATTAGGGCATTATCGCCCTTAAAACCGGAACGGAAGCTTCCGGAAAAGAAGCGTTCACAAAGCTCGCTCTAGGGAGCGGGTTTAGTCGGACGTACTCGATCGACAATGAGGCAATTCCGCAGACGGTCGCTACGACCGGCGAAACCCCCACCTCGAGCGTTTTCCTCCTGCTGTCGGCCCCTCTCTCCCGACGCCCCTTTGAGTGTTTTTGTTTTGTTGACCTCTGACCTGTGGGTCCTGCTCTCACCGTGCTGTTGCTGTGGCGGGAACCTTCCAGCTGTTATACAAGATGGCCGCTGTGCGGTCGCTGCCCTCTGTGTTCTGCAGGGAAAAGCGCAACGCCGTTTGGATACGGTCAGGCTTCCCAGCGTTCGCAGGATAGGAGATGCAACACGTCACGCAGAACACCGTGAACAGACCGCCAATACACCTGAAATACTGTCATTTAAGAGAATGAAATGGGAATAATGGATGCACTCTCATGCACTCTTTATTATTGATGGCTTTGTGTTCCCTGGAGCATTCCCAGTGTAAGTGGGAGTCGTGGTAACACCAGTACTCCCGGACCC
>NC_083778.1:17472696-17487696 GCF_963514075.1 Conger conger
GGCCGCCACCGTGCTCCTCTGCTGGTGCCTCTTGCGGAGCTTGTAGAAGGCGATCAGCATGACGGCGGCCAGGAGGGTGACGGCCACGAAGCAGCCGATGATGATCTTGGTGGTCTTCATCACCTCGTCCAGGCTGGTGGGCGGCTTCTCCGTGCCCTTGGTGGTGGGCACGGAGACGTGGCCGGGCGTCTTGGTGTTGTGGAGGAGCACGGTGGGCGTGGAGATGAAGACGGGCTGAAAGACGGAGGGCGACGCCGTGGCGGTCTTGGGCTTGGGCGCCTCCTCGGAGGTGGGCTGCTCCACCTCCACGGTGACGGTGGTGAAGTAGCTGAGGTTGGAGGTGTTGAGCTCGGCGTTGCTGACGTTCAGGTAGGCCGAGGCGTTGGAGTTGCCCGCCACGTTGGTCACCATGCAGGTGTAGACGCCGGTGTCGCCCGGCAGCACGTTGGAGAAGTTGAGCGTGCCGTCGTTGAGCACGGAGATGCGCGGGTGGTTGGAGCCGTGCGTCAGCACCGTGCCGTTGGGCAGGAGCCAGCGCACGGACGACATGGCCGCCGTGCGGCACTTCAGCTCCGCCACGCGCTCCGCCGAGATGTTGAGGTCGCGCGGCGCGTCGGCGATGAAGGGCGCCGAGCACTGCAGGGCCGCCTGGTCCACCTCCACCAGGTAGCGGCCCCGCATCTGCGGCGGGGCGTGGCAGCGGCCGCAGCAGGTGGAGTTGGTGGGGATGTACTCGCGGAGCCACCAGGAGAGCCAGACCACGTCGCAGTCGCACGCCCAGGGGTTGTGGTGCAGGTGCAGCTCCACCAGGTAGCGCAGCGGGGCGAACAGGTCGTGCGGCAGGGAGCTCAGGTTGTTGTGGGCCAGGTTGAGCTCCACCAGGGCCGTGGCGTCGTCGAAGGCGTTGCGCTCGATCTGGCCCACCTGCGAGTTCATAATCCACAGCTTGCGCAGAGAGCGCAGGCCCCGGAAGCCGCCCGGCTTGATCTCCGGGAAGTGGTTCTCGGAGATCTCCAGCTCCTCCAGGCCCACCAGCGGCGAGAGGGCGGGCATCTCGCGGATGTTGCACATTCCCAGGTTCAGGTACTTCAAGTTGTACAATCCCTCAAAGGCCCCGTCGGAAATGTACTCCAGCTTCCTGAGCTCGCCGAGGTCCAGGCGCAGGAGCGAGGGCACCCGGTTGAACGCGTACGACGGGATGCTCTCGATGGGGTTGTTCCTCAGCCACAGCTCCCGCAGCTTGGACAGGTACTCGAACGCCCCGCTGGGGACCACCGTCAGCCGGTTGTCGAACAGCTCCAGCGTGTTGAGGCTGGTCAGGCCGTTGAAGGCGCCCACCTCGATCTGCCGGATGGAGTTGCGGCCCAGCTGCAGCCGCTCCAGGTGGTGCAGGTGCCGGAAGGTGTCGGCCTGGATGAGCTCGATGCCGTTCTCCATCAGGTTGAGGTACCGGGTGTTGGAGGGGATCCCCGGCGGCACGCGGGTCAGGGCCCGGCGGGTGCAGACCACCTTGCTGAACTGGTTACTGCAGGAGCAGACCGCCGGGCACACCTGGGGCCCCGCGGTCCCGGCCTCGCACGCGCTCCACGAGCGCACCATGAGGTAGACTCCGAAAAGCAGGGCGGCGTTCCAGGTGCGGTGCGCTGGTACCCACCGCTGGAAACTCATGATGTGCCACGTTCATAATTCGACATCGTCTGGGGGAGGGTGACGGGGGGGGGGGGGAGGGGAGGGGAAGGGGAGGACGAGGTTTTTTTCGCGTGGCCCTACCCTGGTTTCAGCGACGCCCGGGCGCGTTCTTCCATGGGCGGAGGAGAGAGGAGAGCGGGACGGAGCCGGCCGGAGAGAGAGAGAGAGGGAACGAGGGGGGGGTGGCGGAGGAGAGAAGGGGGGTGGGGGGGGGATGGGGGCTGAATCGATGGGAACAAGCGGGGTGGGAACCACCGAACACCTACCTCTCGAGTTTTCAGCGAAAGTCCCTCTGTATTTAAAAAACAATTTTTTTTTTTCCCAAATTGTATTTATTTATATATTTTCTCCTCTGTTGGCCCAAAAAAAAAGATGCTCATGTTATATTCATATCTCCATGGAAAAATGTCACTTATTATTTTTTATTTATTTTTTTTAGTTTGTATTTTTTCCCCTCAATCCCTCGGTCGTTCGGTCGGGTCGTCAGAGGAACGCAAAGTGAGGCGATCCGTCAAAATGGCCCCCGGTAAACCCCCGGTAGACGGGGCGCTAGAAGGCGGCGTGTTGCCGCGGCGGGCAGGTGCGCGCGTCCCGCCTCGCCAGCGGCTCATCCCCCGCTTGCCCTTGGTAGCCTGCTCTGGGCGCTACGGCGATGCTCCCGCGGGGCTCCATCACGGAGCGCCACGCACGCCCGGGGGGGAAAAAAACACCACGGCGGGGAGAGGGGGGGGGGGGGAGGAGGAGGAGAGGAGAGGGAAAAAAAGAGAGGGAAAAATTCCAGTCTTTTCAGAATTCCCTTCCGTCCGTTGTTAAAAAAAGAGCCCCCGTTTTTTTTTTTTTTTGTTCCTTTTTCTTTTCTTTTTTTTTCACCCCACTTTACTGTGACACACTCACACACGCGCGCACGCACGCATGCACACACACACACACTCACACACACCCCCCTCCTTCCTTGGTTTTGTCACCCCCTTTCCCGGCTTGATTATCCGTTCCAGACCGGCGGGAGAGAAAGGGCTAAAAGATGCATATTGCAGTCATGGCATTTCTCTCTGTTTTTTAAACTAGCGTAGTTCGTCCGGTGATAGCAGCAGCAGCAGCTGCAGCCTGCCGCCCGTTCCGTTAGCGGTAATCCGTCAATTTCTCCGAGGGGGGGGGACAGGGGGGGGGAGGGGGGCAGGAGGAGGGAGAGAGGGGGAGAGAGAGAGAGAGAGGGGGGGGTAGGGGGGGGGGGGAACGCAGCAATGTTGAGGAGGTTTGCTTCAGGAGTGCTCCCGCGCACTCTCCTCGCTGCGGGAACAGGATAAAAGCCCGCCGGTCTGTCCGCAATGTCCGTGCCGTCGACTGGGGAAAAAGTATCCTGGGAATCGCGACGCGAAAACGGGAGTCTTTTTTTTATTTTTTTTATGAATTTTTTTTTTCTTCCTTCTTTTTTTTCTCTCTTTTTTTTTTTCCCCGAACCCCGCGGCTCCTGCAGTATCCCCTTTTGTCTTGAGGTAGCAAGTGGCGGCGGTCCGTTAGCGGTCCGTTAGCGGTCCGTCAGCCGTGCGTCCGGAGAGCAGCCCGCGGTGGCAGCCGGAGCGATGGTCGCAGCGCAGATCGGAGCGGGGAGACGCCAGTCCACGGAAACATTTTTAACCCCCCCCCTTGTTTACCCTCCTGTCGCCCTGTTCTTTATGTGCCGGTGTTGCAGGCAGCTGAGACAGGCTGCGCTCTCTCCCTCTCTCTCTCTCGCTCTCTCGCTCTCTCCCTCCTGCTCTCACACTCGCTCTCCCTCTCTCTCTTGCTCTCCCTCCCTCTCTCTCTAGCTTGCTCGCTCACTCTTTCTTGCTCTCTCTCTCTCTCGCTCTCTCTCTCTTGCTCTCTCTCCCTCTCCCTCTCCCTCTCTCTCTCTCTCTCTCTCTCCTCTTTTTGTCCTTCAGTGGAAACGTGAATGTACTGCTGACGCATCCAGTCCGGAGCAGTGCATTGGTTTGATGCAGTGTTCTGCTGTATTAACACATCCACCCCCTCCGCTCTCTCTCTCTCTCTCCCTCTCTCTCTCTCTCCCCCTTCCTCTCTCTCTCTCTCTCTCTATGCCTCTCTCTCCCTCTTCCTCTCCCTCTCTTTCTCTCCTAGTCTTCCCCCCTCCTCTTTTTCTCTCCCTCTTTCTGTTTCTCTGTCTTTTGCTGTCTCTCTTCTCTCTCCTCTCCCTTTATCTCTCTCCATCCCCATCTCTCTCTTGTTCTATTCCTCTATAGCACCCTCTCTCTCTCCCTCCCTCTCTCTCTCTCTCCCTCTCTCTCCCTTTCTCTCTCTCCCTTTCTCTCTCTCTCTCTTTCTCTCTCTCCCTCTCTCTCTCTCTCCCTCCCTCCCTCCCTCTCTCTCCCTCTCCCTCTCCCTCTCTCTCTCCCTCTCTCTCTCTCTCTCCCTCTCTCGTCATCTCGGGGTTAATGCAGAAGCGTTCCAGTCAGCTTGCCTTGATTTGATCTTAAACCTTTTTTATTTATTTTTATTCCAGTTTTGGAGGCGGGGGTGGCGGGTGTGTTGGGGAACTGTGAGTGTGGTTTGTGTGTGTGTCTGTCTGTGTGTGTGTCTGTGTTGTGTGTGTGTGTGTGTGTGTGTGTGTGTGTGTGTGTGTGTGTGTGCGTGCGTGCGTACTGTGTGTGTGTGTGTGTGTGTGTGTGTGCGCATACTGTGAGTGTGTGTGTGTGTGTGTGTGTGCATGTGTGTGTGTGTGCATGTGTGTTGTGTGTGCGTAGTGTGTGTGTGTTTGTTGTTTGTGTGAGTGTGTGTGTGTGCGTGCGTGCGTGCGTACTGTGTGTTGTGTGTGTGTGCGTGTGTGTGTGCATGTGTGTTGTGGGTGTGTGTGTGTGTGTGCGTGCGTACTGTGTGTTGTGTGTGTGTGTGTGTTTGCGGGTGTGTGTGCGCATACTGTGTGTGTTGTGTGTGTGTGAGTGTGTGAGTGTGTGAGTGTGCGTGCGTGCGTACTGTGTGTTGTGTGTGTTGTGTGTGTGTGTGTGTGTGAGTGTGTGTGTGTTGTGTGTGTGTGTGTGTGTGTGTGTGTGTTTGCGGGTGTGCGTGCGCAGAGCCAGTCTGTCAGCTCCCAGCCCTCGGAGCGATTTAAACTATTTCGGTCCCCTGTTGAGCGAGATGCAGCGCGGCAGTGGAGAGGTCACTGTTGGGAAGCAGAAGCAGGTCGCAGTGATTTTGCTGAATTACCCCGTCCGGGCGATGAAGACGTGTTCCCCCCCCTCCTCCCCTCCACCCTCACGTGGGAATAAACACAAATTGATGTTTCCGCTGCCCGGGGGGCGGCTCGGGATCGGTCCGCCTCGTCATCGCCTTGCGAGTGCTGAGTGGGCTGCCTGTTTTTCGGGACCGGGGGAGGGGCGGCGGGCGTCTTTTGGGGAGCCCGGCGGTGAAGGGGCCCCCGGAGGAGGAGGTTATGAAAGGGGGAAAGAAAGAAAGAAAGAGAGGGAGGGAGGGGGGGAGGAGGAGGGACGGAGGCTAATACCAGCAGATTAAAACGCCCCCCCCCGCCCCTACCACCGCCCCGCTCTCTCACAGCTGGCTTCATCAACACTTGCTTTGTCACGCCTGCCTCTCCAAAATATCCCCCCAATAACACCCCCCCCCGCCTCCCCTATCAATGACTACCCGCTGACCCGTCAGCCCTGACGACTCATATCACGCCCCCCCTCACCCCTGACTCGCTGTTTTCAGTAGTGGGGACCGGGGCGCATCATTCAGGGGGATGAGTGTCTGTAAGTACGGGAGCCCAGGGTGATTCAGATTCAGGGGTGTTGTCATTAACGTTCGTGCTGTACTCCATAGGTGATTCAGATTCAGGGGTGTTGTCATTAACGTTACTGCTGTACTCCATAGGTGATTCAGCCCCTCGGAGTGCTCTTTCTCTGCTGTTGTAAGGTCAAACAGAGGGTGGTAATTCTACAAAAAAAAAAAAGGGGACAACTGTAACGTTGATACGTTTTTGGTGATTTAATTACATTTTTATCTGATTCTGTGGTTTTAAAAGATATATATTTTGTAATAGCTTTGAAGTAGAACAGGGTCGGGTGGGACTTGCGTGCGTGTTATTGAACTGTGACAGACATTTGAACAAATGGCAGTTGAGAATTGCTTTTATGTCGCCCCCTCTTTCAGTGATCTGACAGTGTTTTGCGGGGTGGTTTTTTTGGGGGGTTCTTCTGTAGCTAATGCAGCCCAAGACTAGAGCGTCAGCACGTCGGTATATGGAGTAACATCACCAGTGGGGAGCTGTGGTAGCTGTTCTGCCCCGGAGGGGCTGTTGTGCCCCGGGGGGGGGGGGCAGTACTTTGTACCGGTGCATTTGTGTCACTTTAGAGACGAGTGACAGATCTCTGTGGGATGGCCTCCGGCGTACCCCAAGGGCCGCACTCGACACCCCCGGGCATTGGTGCACAAGAACTGCAACACAGCTCCCCGCCTATGTGCATCCATAAACTACGATCAAAACGGCGGGGGTGGGGAGACCGTTATAAACCGGTACTATTGTAAATACCTCAAGCGCAAACGCCGTTATTCCCTTCTGCATGTTGCTGTGACGGTGTGGGTAGCGGTGCTGCGGCTAACACGCTAACGCAAGGTCGCGCAGGATCGATAAATCGGGGGATGATTCGGTCTCAGGACGAGAGAAGAGCCAGGGTCGGGAGTTTAGCCAGGACTCCCGGGGAAGCCCCCCTGCTCTTTGAGAAGAGTGTCATACGATCTTTGCTGGCCGTCGGTGAGTCAGGCCCTGGGCTGAACGTGTCCTCTGATGGACGGCCTGTGATGAGGCAGCCTCGACGATGACTGGACATCCGCTCTTGCGTAAGTGTCCTAGAAAACACAAAAAAAAGGTAAACGTGTTGAGATGTGCTGAAGAGTCGTTCTCCGGTGTGTCGGTGCGGGTTTGTGTTTATATTCCTACGCTCGGGGCGACGCGTGACTGCGTTCCTGCGCCCGTAGGAGCGGGCCGTAAGTTCTCCGCTGGCAGCCGGCTCTCTGAAACGCGTTTATAACCGTTATCGGCCCGTTTCGTGAGAAAGATGCATCGCTCGCGCCGCGAACCCCCGTCTCTCCTCGAGAAATATGTGCATTCGAACACGCCGCGGGTGTCGAGCGCCTCTTCCGTTAAACCGCAAGGCAGCGTGGGTAATTGATGACGGGTTCCAGTGGCCCAGACGTCGCCGCCGTTACGGGGGGGGTTATGAGTGAGGGAAGGTCACCCCACCCCCCCCCCACCCCCGGATCAGAGCCGGTTCCGCTTCACGGGATGACGCCGCCCGCAAATCGAACGGCAGTCGAAAATGTCACCACGTTTTTGGTCACGGTCGTCTCTTAGGGAGAGGCGCTGAGCGTCAGTGTGCTAAGTGACCGTCAGAAAAAGCGTCGGACATTGTGACACACACACACACACACACACACACACACACACACCTGGGTGACACTTCATCAAGGCGAGCAGTTCTCACGGATCCGTTTTCCTGTTCCGACAGTGACCGTTGAAGGAGAGTAACTAAGATGGCCGCAGGTGACCATCACGACCAACTCCGGTGTGCACCTCCGGTCCTGGAGTGGGGGGCCGTTCACATGCCCGATTTTGTCCCACCCCAGTTACCGTAGTTGTAGTTTTCTGACCGCTCTGCTTCACGCCTGCACTTCAGAACGGCAACACCGTCTGGATACCCTTGCGGTCCCACTCATGACTGTACCTGGCGCTTACACGAACGTCAGATCAAAGTACGACTGAGCTAATTAAGGAATTAAGAGCGGAAGTTGGCAGGAAATCTTGAAAGGGATCGGGCCTCGTTGTCTACCCCTGGTTCATGGGGACGGTACCCCCTCTTCCTGGTTGGACGTGTTTTGGGGCTGAGGCGTGGTGAATACTTGGTTTGATCGTAGCGTGCGTGACTGACTCTGTCCCGGTTGTTCTGGTCATTAGCCTTCTGCTGAACTGGGTCAGTCGATCGTGAAGAAGGCGGGGGGTGTGTTCGCCCTGAGGATAGTGTTCAGATCCGGGGTAGCACGCCAGTTACACGGGTAGGTCATGTGACCCCAATCAACAGGACCGGTGCCAAACTGCCTCGAGGCAGGTGATGTGGAAATTAGGAAGGGGGGGTGAAAGGGTTCTTCTGTCCTTGCTGGTCCTGGAACTGTGCTGTAGGCTCCTGTGTTCAATTAAACAGGAAAATAAATCATTTATTAAGGCACCGAGCGACCCAGTTTGGTGCAGTTGGTCTGTCGATCGCGTCGAAGGCCGTTTTTGTCATGTGGGATGCCCGTGGTCATGTCCGGGAGTCTGGCCTTCTGCCCGGTCATGAAGGCCTTTTTAAAATCATCTTTAGAGCCGCATATTTCGACCGCCATGGGAACAGGCAATTTGTTATTATCATTATTTTGTTATGGTTATTATTTTTATTTATTTTTTACCTAAAACTCGACGCTGTGTTCACGGTCCCAGGAGGGCTTCTTGGCTGGACTGCTGCCACGGTACCTTCTAGAAAGAAGGAGAGGTCTTAAAAAAATAAATAAAATCAACCTTAGTCATCACGTGCAGTCGCAAGCGTTTCTGTAAAGCGCTGAACTAAACCATCAATCACTCTGTATGGATTTTCTCCCTGAAAAGCCCCCCCCCCCGCACCCACCCACCCACCCACCATTTTAAAACGGAGAACATCAGATCGATTCATTGGCTGTCACAACCCGTACACGACCCCGTGACCCCAGATCATGTCTGAGTTGATCTCGTCCACATTCAGGGAAGGGGTGGGGGGGGAGGGGGAGAAGGTCGTAGCGCTAGCACCGACGTTAGCGCGCTAGCTGCGTTTTGGGGTTTTTTATTCGCTGTAACTCGTTTATACGGAGAGCAGAAAGGAGCGGCCCTCTCAGTATGAGCTTCGCGTGCTCATGAGCCGGTTCGGGGGCACGGCGATGACCCCGACTTCTTCTCCGGCTGCTCGAACAATAACGATCCTCTTTGAGATTTCGCGGGTGTAACATTTCGCGTTTTGTGCGCCGAGAATTATAAGGCGCTTACTGACATTTGACAAAAATGACTTTCATCGGTGTCGTATGTTGATTGTAGAGCGCGAAAGACTTGTGTGAAGTTATATCCGGAAATACTGTTTAAAAGTATGAAGAAATGCGAAATTTCAAAGGTCGTATTTGCTTGGAGCCCGTTAGTTCTTGGAATATTTGGAGTTCAGTCTCTCAAAACCACTCCGAACACAGATGGAGCCTTATAATTACCAGCTCATGGGAATCAGGTGTTGGGTGGGGGGGGGGGGGGGGGTCATTGAGCAGTCGACGAAATAAAAAAAACAAAATTAAATTGCACGAGAATGAACAAATAAAAGCAGTATACACGGGTAGTGTATACAGTATACACGCGTATACACTATCCATCCCTCGATAGGAGGGGGAAAAAAAAAAAAAGAAGAAGAATAAATAAATCTTATTTCATAGAGAGCTCTGTTTCAGCTGCAGGTTTATATTCAGGGTGTCAGACGTGATGCTTTGTAGTGAAATGTAGGAGGCGTAAAACCTCCGGCTGACGGGACGCACCTTCTCCCGGCCCTGGGGTGTGTGAACGTGCGTCTGATGCTGATCTCCTCCGAGCGCCGCCAAGATGCCTCCGATTTGTATATCGCGATCCGGGGGAAGCGTTACCCAGCGCGCGCCAGTCCACCCCCGTCCAATCAGGGACCGGTGAGGATCGACGAGTCGGGGAATGTCTTTTTGCTGTTTTAAGGCTGTTGTCTTCACAGTTTCCGCTCCCGTATAAGAGAGAGAAACTGGTCCTCCTTCCAGCCAACGCAGTTCAGCATTTTCCGCTAGCCAGTGAGGTGGCCTGTAGCCTAGTGGCTCAGGTACATCTCTAGGACCCGGAAAGGTTGGTGGTTCAAGCCCCCGGTGTAGCCACGATAAGATCCTCACAACTGTTGGGCCCTTGAGCGAGGCCCTTAACCCTGCATTGCTCCGGGGGAGGGGGATTGTCCCCTGCTTGGTCTAATCAACCGTAAGTCAGGCTGTAATGCGTCTCTCGGTACTACGGCACGCGGTTAGCTGAAGGTGAGCCGTGGTTCCACCGTCACCTCCAAACATTGCTCTGTTTGGTTGTTTTTGTTGTGATTCCGAAGGCCCGATAGCTAATTAGGCTAATTATATTTGCGTTTCTCGTTTGTCCTGTGATTGATTCTTGTACACGTACGTGAACGCTTGCTCTGGGCTCTCTGCAAAGAGTCCCCCTCCATAGGGTGGGGGTAGGGGTGGGGGGGGAGTGAGGAAGCATTTTAATAATACCCATTGTTTATCAACTAATAACCTTAATTATTTTTAGATCTGTTTACCGTTCTTCCTTCTGACACTAATTATAAGGCTGGGTTCTGTTGGCAGGGAGTTCTCGATTTGGGCAGAACAAAGTCCTGTCGTAATTAGCTTCTCAGCGGCTGGGAAAAAAACATACTAACTAACTAACAACTGAAAATAACCACGTATGGGTTCGGTTCGGAGTGCTTAGCGGAGATGTGTGCACTCCGACCGCCCTACTCGGGGTAATCCCGCGCAATGCTCACGCAGGCTTGCGTTGTGTCTTCTGGAAGGCCGGGACCTCGATTCGTCTAAGGACAGAGCTAAGCTACGCGTTTAGTCCTGTGCGTGCGGTCTGAGTTTACACGACGCCTGGGAGAATTCTCCATCCACCTGTATCTCCTGTTCTTGTCAGCCGAGCGTTGGGAAACTGGGAACAGGGAAACTGAAAAGAGCCGAGCCGGGTTTAGGTTTTTCCTACTCGGGCGCTATCTTGTCTGGTGGGTTCCCCAAACCCCCCCACCGGAATGAACCGGAATGTGAGAGAACCCTGTGTGTTGGTATCCGGGGGGGGGGGTGTGGGGGGTAACACTCTTAGGCTCCTTTCTCCTCCCGTATGCAAATGTCCGCCGCGATACGGGCGTGCGGTCGGCCAGTGCCGCTTAATATTCCGGGGGCGTGCGCGTCGCCGTGCCAACAGACCGCTCAAAAAAAAAAAAAAGGGGGACTTTGTGTGGCGTGCGTGGTGTTTGCTAAAAAAAATTAAAACATAAAAACTACGGCCGAGACCCTTTAAATCTCGCCGAGTTTCAACCGACGTAGAAACGCAGATTCGCTTTCCGGAGAGAGTTGGCGAAATCGTGTGACGCCGGGCGCGTGTTCTGCCGGGGAGGGAGCGGCGGTTTTCAGCCTTCGCCACGCCGGAGCGCGGAGCCCTGTTTAACACCGGCGCGGGGAATTAATGAAGTGCCGACACAATGTGCTGAACTGGAACGCCGGCTGTGCGCGAGGTGTTTTATGTACCCTTGGCAGGTTTCAGAAACTTTGCGGGTTGTGTCGGTTTGCGTCACTGCGGAGCGAGAGGTGGCAGGGAATTAAACTTCTGTAAAAACGCCACCCTTATTTTAGACGGTGGAGCAGCCTCGTTAAACCAATATTTGTTTTGTATTACAGGGGAATATTTTTATGTTATTTAGTCCTCCCGGCAACAGGGGGCAGTGTCGCACGTCGGTAATGACAGTCTTCAGTCAATGAGTTGTAGTTGTGTTAACCGTCTCTAAGCCCCGTCTGGCACTGGCTGCTCCCCCTAAATCACATACTTGGCCATGCTACTCATACTGAATTTGAATGAAAATCAGTCTGTGATTTAGTACAAGTCGTACGCTAGTATGAGGTTCCTGCTTCGCTCTGCTGGTGTTGTGTAGCTCTCCACACTTCCTTCTCTGCCAGGAAATCGCATCTTTTTGTGTGCGATCGTAGTGCGTCAGTGTTTGCTTTGACTTTCTCCGCAGATGATGAGATTTGTAGTGACAGCTCCGCGGATTTGTCTGCGAAGGAGCCGTGTGATTAACCATGCAGGCTCTACTGGGCGTTTGTTTGTGTGTTTCGTTTATTTTGCCTGTTTTGTGATGGTTGCCTCGACGTTCTGCCCCCTGTATGCCCGTTGTGGCCTCGGGTACCGGGAACCCGAAAATCGCGTTCTCCTCGGAGGAAAACAAACGGGCAGACTGTCCCCTCATTCTCTCTGGAATCGTCAGATCGCTCCTTTACATTATGTTATTGGCATTTGGCAGACGCCCTTATCCAGAGCGACATACAGTTGATTAGACTAAGCAGGAGAGAATCCTCCCCTGGAGCAATGCAGGGTTAAGGGCCTTGCTCAAGGGCCCAACGGCTGTGCAGATCTTATTGTGGCTACACCGGGATAAGAACCACCGACCTTGCGGGTCCCAGTCATGTACCTTAACTGCTACGCTACAGGCCGCTCCTTAGCTGTTTTCGAGGAATCCGTATTCCAGGCGGTTTTAACCGTGGAACGGCGGAAAAAGCGTCCTTTATCGCGCCTCGACCCTCATGACCCCTGACCTCCCGTCAGCGGCTGTTGAGAGGGCGAAAGTTCTCAGTTTCACAGGGGCGGCGACGTGCGGCCAGGTCAGAGGTGACACAGGCGTCCATTTTGTTTCCTCGCACCCGAACGGCGAGAAGGGGGACTCCTCGCCCCGTTTCCAGGGGAACGGATCGCGCTGAAAACGATTTGAGAGCAGCTCCTCTCACATCTCATCCTTATTACGGGTTCTGCCGGATGATTTCGAGGAGGGAGGAAAAAAAAGGAAAAAAAACGCACTTGAGTTTAACGGGGAAAAGTAAAAGTTGTACATGGAGTGGAAATGAGAGTATCGGCTTCAGTGGCTTTTTAAGAGAGATTTTTATCAGTGAAAGAGGAAGGAATCACCTAGTTAAAGACTATTGCCGACAACGGCGGTGGAAGTGGAGTCGGGCAAATTCGGTTAACGGGGGTCTGGAGACTGACGGGGTGTGATTTGGGCGACCGCCTTCGTCCCTGTGCGACCAGCGGACGGTATTCAGCGGCCGTCCCTCTTTCACTCCGGGGAGAGGGGGGAGCCTAAAAGCCGTTGATAAGAAAGGAGTTGTGTTCCTGCGGCCCGGGTCCAGTAAAGTGTGGCCCCCGTGACCTTCTCTAATGCGTTTCTGGTGACCGGGCGGCTCCAGATTTCCCCCGGGTTGTGCGACCGCGTTCTGCGGCGCTTTCTAAATTGGAGTCGATAACGGAGGCTCCGGGCTGCTTCGGTGACGCTGGGCCAGGCCACAGCGGCCGGTTAGACCGGGCTAACGGAAAACCGCTAAACCAGACCCCCCCCCCCCTCCGATCCAATCCACCCCCCACCGCCCCCTCCTTTCTAAATCCTGCTAATGCAAACAGATTTGTTACAAACCCTATTCTCTTAATCCTTTTCATGCGTTAGCGTTTTACATGGATTTAGCGGATTAAAATAGATTGCGTTTGCTGTGTGGGCCCCTTGCACCTCTCCCTAGGAACGCACGACCGAGCAGGAGCGCCAACGCAGGGGCCCCCGAAAGAGTAAATAAATAAATACATAAAAATAATTAAAGAAATGATCAGCCTGAAAGTAAACGTTAGTCTCGGGCGCTGAGATGTGATTTCCTGTGTGTGGCGGAGACTCGCCTGGCGCATGACTAAAGAACACACACACGTGTATGCACACTCTCACACTCACTCTCACACACTCTCACACTCACACACACACTATCTCACACACACACTCTCTCACACACACACTATCTCACACACACACTCTCTCTCACACACTCTTACACTCACACTCACTCACTCTCTCACACACACACACGCATGCAGGCACACACACTCTCACACACACTCTCACACACTCACACACACACTCTCACACACACACTATCTCACACACACACTCTCTCTCACACACTCTTACACTCACACTCACTCACTCTCTCACACACACACACACACACACACACGCACGCATGCAGGCACACACACTCTCACACACTCTCACACACGTGCACGCTCACACGCACAGTCACGCACACGCACACACATACACACACACGCACACTCCATGTTCCAACACGGCGCGTTACTCCCTCCCCCACCCCCCACCCCCCTTCCCCTCGGCATTCTGGGATTGGCGCTGTACACGGCTCACACGTTATCCCCCCGGGGGTTTACAAACGGAGGTTTCACTCCATGCCAGGGATTTCTCTCCTGGTCTCCGGTGCTGTATCTTGCCAGGGTATATTCCTGAGCTCCGAGACGGCTGGTGAGAGACGCATTCTTATGAATGCATAATGCAGGAGAGGCTTGAATTTTACATGAAACAGCAGAGTGCATTGAGCACGGTAAACAGGGGAGGCGAGCGGAAAGATCCAGCGTCTCTCTCTCTCTCTCTCTCTCTCTCTCTCTCTCTCCCTCTCTCCCTCTCTCCCTCTCTCTCCCCCTTTCTCTTTCTCTCTCTCCCTCTCTCTACTCTGTCTCTCCCCCTCTCTCTACTCTCTCTCTCTCCCTCTCTCTCTCCCTCTCTTTCTCGCTGTTCGCACGCAGGCCGTCCTGTATGGTGGGGGTCTGGGAGAACGCTCCACTCCCCGCTTCTGAAGGGGGCACCAGGAGAGAACGTTGAACTTGTAGATTGAGCAAAGATTTGCAACTGCCTTTCGACGTTAATTCAACGCTAATTTTGACCGTGAAAGGTAGACAGGGTAGGTTTCTGAGAGAACAAATCGAAAAAATTCAAGATAAAAATGTGCTTTTAGTTGATCCTTTTTTGTCTGTTTACCTCTGTCGGATGAAGAACACACTGGGACAACCATAACTCTTTCCTGAGTTTGGGGTCCTGACAGAACGACCCTGCGTTCAGTAGTTTATAAACTGGCTTGTGCGTTCAGTAGTTTATACGCCCGGCTGTGCGTTTGAGTCACACTTTACACGCCACTTCCTGTTCCTGCCGCCGTGAAAAAGGTCTTGTGCTTTATCTGCCCTTGATCCCCGTTTGCATACCTTGTTTCTATGGCAACTGGACACCGTGTGCTGCTTCTCGATTGGTGAATCATCCCCCCCCCCCCCCCCCACACACACCCACCCCCACCCTTCCACACCCACATCTGTTCGCCGAAAACGATCTGTCTTGGAGCAGACGGTCTGAACTTGAGCTCGCCTGCTCTCGTTGACCCCGGAGTGATATGGAGCCTGAGATTTGTTGACGGAAAAGGAGGAGTCCAATGTCCAGTTTGAAGTCTGCGGGGTCAGTGTTACCCGTTCAAGGGCGAACGCGCTCCCTACGCCCCAGTGAGAGCGGTCCGGTCTGCCAGCTCTGGTCGCCTTGCGCTCTCCCCTCATTACGAGCGCCAGGTGGTCGCCTGTTCTCTGTTCTGGCTCCTCGGCGGTGGAATGACCTGTCTACCGCTGTCAGGACAGCAGTATCCCTC
>NC_083778.1:17492696-17496866 GCF_963514075.1 Conger conger
AGTTTGGTTGAACTTCTTCTCCTCCTCCTCGCATAGCGGTGGAAAATTCCATTAAAGATTGATGCGTTCATCTTACATCTGCGTGGGGGTGGGTGGGGGTGGTGGGGCGCTTATCTGAGAGAACATCGCACGCCTAAATGTTTTATACGGGGGGAGTAGTTGAGCTTCTCTTAGCCAAGAGCCGCTCCCTGTAATGAGAATTAATGACCTCTCAAGCCTAATCAAACTCAGTCTCCTCCTCTCCTGGATCTCAGCTATCTTCTGATCAGATAAAGGAGGACATCGTGAATAATGTAGTGGATGGCAAACGTTGCGTTGCACTTAAAGTGGAACTCCGCCACGGACGTGGTTGGGTCGGACGTCTCGTTCCCCGATGGAGCGACCGGCGTGCGAATGGGTCTGGGCGCCTCGTCCAAACGGCCGAATAGTTCATCTTCTGAATATTCAGCTCAAGAAAAGGAAGCTAGATTGTGAAGTGCACAGGTCTTCAAACAAGCTTTTTCTTTTTTGTATTGATTTAGCTGACTGATGCTGGTCCCTGGGGTGATTCGTCGGGCCTTTGAATATACAGTGGGTTTATACAAATGGTTGTAAACCAGGCGTACTACCTCGTAATCGCCAGATAAGAGAACATTTGTTTTTTTTACCTTTTTCCCCCTTGAATTTGGAGCAGACGCGAACCTGCTCTCGGTCTCGACGATTCGGAAAAAACGGTTCGGAGAAGGGCGAGAACGGGGGGGGGGAGAGCGTGCTGCCGTTATTTCCTTCTAGAATTGATTGATGCGATTTGCTGACCGCTCGAGTGACACGGAGGAGAGTTGTGGAGAAGGTCAGTGCGGACTCCGATCTCCAGAGGGCTGAAGTGCACTCGGACAGGCCCCGGCAGGTATGGAGCTTTAATACAGTGAGACGAAACGGCGTTTTCGTGGCGCGCCTGTCCTTACCCCCCCCCCAGCAGCCATTACGCGGGAGAGCTGGAGAGAGAGTGCTCAGGAAGGAGAGGGAAGCAGAGAATCAGACAATTTGGCCGGTTTCCTCCCTGGCACTTTGGCTGCATTTGTCTGGGGCTGCCTCCTTTCCAGCCGCAGACAGGCCTCTGTGATGAGCCTCTCCCCGATGGTTTTCACACGGGCCCTGCCCGTGTTTCTGCGAACGCCTCGCGGCTATTTGTGCGCTACCGGGGAAAAGCGATGCGGAACTCCCCGCGTGGGAATGAGGACTCCATTAGTGCGCTTAACCCTCTTAGCTGTGAGGTCACACCAGAACGTTCTGATCTGAACACGCCGTGTGACGGTCACCACTGGTCATTGAAGGCGATGGAATTATGGGGCCCCTGAAAGAATATTGCTCTGGGTCTCCAACTGGAGGTTTTGTGGCCCCTCCAAGCTGTGGCCCCTCCGAGCTGTGGCCCCTCCATGATGGGGGCCCCTAGAGTCCTTTCTCAGCACTCAAGCCGGCCCCGCTGCCCCCCCCCCCCCCCCTAGCCTCACGTGGCCGAGGTGTTTCTGAGAGAACCCGAGTTATCCGCGCTCCCTCCGCGAAACCCGCTAAACTGTGCAGCGTGGGACGATACCCCTGAGAACGCACGAGCACTCCATTACTGTTATTAAGGGACCGGTGAAAACCGCTCGACTCCGTTAGCCCTTAATTGGACCTCTTTCCTCGAAACGTCAGAAAAGTCCATACTCATCAGACGGGGAAAAAGTGGGCGAGGAGGAATTGACGTGTCCGCGGACATCCTTTCCGATATGTCAGCCCCTCGCGGGATCGTTCCTGTCGTCTGCCTCCTGATCCCGGGCCTCTGTGTCCGGGCCGGACCGATCCGTCCTCAGACGCTGATGATTTATGAAGAACACCTCCGATACGTGTTCAATTTTGTCGCCAAAGCCTGGTTATTTGTTTACGGTTTAACCCTAACCCTTTTCTGTGACGGTTAAACCCTTTCCAGGGCCCGATTTGAACTGGCTCCACCAAAAAATCCAGATGGGTTTTGGCTGAGAGAATTGAGAGACATGAGAATTTAGTGGGGTTTTAATAGGAGCTCAGAACAACAGCATAGCAGGTGGGCAGGGGGGGGTCACAGGTCGTCCTGGGCGATGCCTTCGAACCCTTGGCTCCCCCCTAACGGAGCCGGCCTGGTGAACCACACAGGACCACGGTGACAGAGCTCTGTGCCATGTTTTAAGTGCTGTGGCAGGACTTAGTGTTGGATTTAAAAACGGCTGGAGGATGCATGCGGCAGAATGGCTGTGATGATGATCATGATGGTGATGATGATGATGATGGTGATGGTGATGATGATGGTGGGATAACGCTCTTCGATCTGCGCCTCGTTTCCGGGCCTTTCCGGTGCCAGGCATCCGTCAGCCGCGTTGGCCCGCACTCTGGCTCGCTGAGGGGACGGATCTTGGATCACGGGGGCGATAATTTCCCCCAAATGAGCGCAGGCCCTGGATTGGCCTGAGATCGCCCAAATAGATGATGACGTCACGGGCAATTCCAAATTCGGAGTTAAGAAAGTGCCCTCCGTTCCGCTGGACTTAAACACGGGGGAAATATCGATTGCTTCATCCAAGCAACGCACCCTCTCTCCGGCTGAAGGGGGGTGGAAGTGGTCGTTGTGGCGGTGCCCAGGACGGCCGCAGAGAGGGGTAAACGCATTGCCCCTGCAGGACTGTTCGGCCGCACCGCGCAGGAAGAGCGCGGCGGTTTTTCATTGCGCGGGCCGGCGGTAATGCGGGCGGATTAGGTTATTCCTGTCGGAGATAATTTGCCTGGAGACGGCAGGAAAGCCCCACCGTATTTAATCAATCCACTATCTTCACGCCTACCGTGACCTCATTTCCTTTGTTTGGGCTCTCTGCACACTGTGTACAGCACTGTGTCCTTGACTTCAGATTTCTCTCTTTCTCTCTCTTTTCATTCTCTCCTCTCTCTCCCCCCTCTCTCTCTTTCATCTCCCTCTCTCTCTCTCTATCTCTCTCTCTCTTTAATACAATTGATGGTCAGATTATCGCCTTTGCCGGCCCTGCTCCCTCTACGGAAATCCGGACGAAAGCCTCTTCCCTTAACTTTCAAAGACGTGTCGGAATGAGAAAACGTGCCCCCGTGGAAAAATTTCTCTTAACCTGTTTCTGTTAAGACAATTTGCAATGTATGGTTTCCAGGGAGTGCGTTTAGATAGATGTGAGCTAGATATACACAGTAGCCGGATAGATCGATCGTTGCATTTAAATGGGCTTCTCTAGGCACTCGGAGTGCTTTACTGTGATGATGGCGGAAACTCAACTCAACCCCCACCCATGTGTAGCACCCAGCCATTTTGTGCCAGAACGCCACACAACAGGTGAAGTGTGTAGCACACTCGGCCACTTTGTGCCAGAACGCCACACATCAGGTGAAGTGTGTAGCACACTCGGCCATTTTGTGCCAGAACGCTCACACATCAGGTGAAGTGCTTCAGTGAGCTGACAGGGACTGCCCACTTCCCTGTTGTGGGTATAGTGTCCTCTTATAGGGTTCTGTTTTTGTTTTTTTTTTCCTTTCTCTTTTCCGAGTGCCCACCCGGGTGCCGTTTTAACTCCTAAATTAATTTAGCTCCACGGAAGCGGCCCGGGGCCGATGGGATCTGAGTCGCCGGATCTCTCCCCATTACCGGGCCCCCGGTCAGACTCCCATCGGCCCTTATCAATCGCCCCGCGCTCCTCATCGAAGGCAATCACGGCTCTGCGGCGGATACTCCCCCCGCGGGAGCCCGATTTTCCCGATACGGGGAGCGCGTTGCGGATCGTTACCCGAGATCAAACGCGGGCGGCGTTCTGGGGCCGAGGTTTCATAAAGAGGACGGGAGGAAATGGAAAACCCCCCCCCCCCCCCCCCCCCCCCAGATCGATACGGCAATGGCCCCCTTCTCCTGCCGCGCGCGGGGAAGGTGAGATTGTATAAGGAGAAGGAGAAGGAGAAGGGGGGTGGGGGGTGGGGGGTGTGGAGTCAGCCGGTCGCTTTTCGGAGTGGAGGGGAGAGGTGTACTGTATGCTTCGGGATTGGCGGAGACACAATGGAGACCGGACGTCCGCGACGCAAGCCGAATTCGGCTCGTTGATTTGCTGTGAGCGTCCAGCAGAACTGAAGCATCATGGGAACTATGACCATCCCCTCTGGAGTCTCTCT
>NC_083778.1:17502066-17504566 GCF_963514075.1 Conger conger
CTCTGTCTCTCTCTCTCTCTCTCTCTCTCTCTCTGTCTCTCTCTCTCTCTCTCTCTGTCTCTCTGCCTCTCTGTCTCTCTCTCTGTCTCTCTCTGTCTCTCTCTGTCTCTCTCTCTGTCTCTCTGTCTCTCTGTCTCTCTGTCTCTCTGTCTCTCTGTCTCTCTGTCTCTCTGTGTCTCTGTGTGCATCCATGGAGAAGATTACTGAAACAGACAGAGGTCCCACTCCTCCCCCCCTCACTGCGGTGCAGTGCAGGGGCCTAACGCCGCGGGTCTGTGTGGTTCAGGCCCATACCACTGTCCTCCTCCGCCATTTTGGCTATGTGTGGTTCAGGCCCATACCACTGTCCTACCACTGTCCCCTCCGCCATTTTGGCTCTGCCGATAGGCTCTGTCATGTAGGCCGACTGTGTCTGTGTAGAAGTGCTCGAAGGGCACAGAACATGCGTGATATTATCCTTGTACAGCATCTAATTCCTCTAATAGCACGCTTTTGTGTGTGTGTGTGAGTGAGAGTGTGTGTGTGTGTGCGTGTGTGTCTGCGTGCGTGTGTGTATCTTACTCCATCCGCTGCCCAAAAATACCCTTGCCAGTCAGACCCCGAATGTTAATATCTTTTTGGCTGGAGTGCTCACTCCTCATAAATTGAATGGGAAGTGTCAGGCTCAAGCCATTCCCTGCTGAATCTTTGATGAGTTTAATTGTGGCTGAAGATGAGCACAGCTCTGCGGTGATGGAAGGCGTCTGGCAGCCTTTCAGTCAGACGCACTACCGTCCGGGCCGTCAGAAAGGACGCGGACTTAAATAGAAAGAAGGAATTCATTATACTTTTTGCAAGTTATACAATACGTTATGTTTATGGGGCGCCGGGGAGAGTGTTTAGCTGGCCGTCGGTGATCTCGGTGGTCCTCCCCGTGACGGTGTAGTCGTGCTCCGAGGGTTCTCCTGGGTTTCCTCCTCTTCAGCCGGTCTCCTGTCTGTCTCTGGTGTATCAGCTGACTGCTACGACGCCACAGAGTCTCTCTCTCCCTCTCTCTTAAATTCCAAATGCTTTATTGGCAGGAAATACATGAGTAAATATTGCCAAAGCGTACACCCAGAAACAGGGACACAAACAACATTGTGGTGACAACAATGCAAACGTTCTCTCTCTCTCTCCCTCCCTCCCTCTCCCTCCCTCCCTCTCTCCCCCTCCCTCCCCCTCCCTCCCTCCCTCCCTCCCTCCCTCTCTCTCAGGTGGAGGTGGAGGTGGAGAGCATGGACAAGGCGGGGAACTTCATCGGCTGGCTGCACATGGACGGGGTGAACCTCTCCGTGGCGCTGGTGGAGCACGCGCTCTCCAAAGTGCACTTCACCGCCGAGCGCAGCTCCTACTGCAAGACCCTGGTGTCCGGGGAGGAGGCGGCCCGCCTGAGGAAGGAGAAGGTGAGGCTCCCCCCGGCGTCCCCGGCCTGGTCCCCTGGTCCCTCCTCCGTCACTCTGTGCCCCGAAACTGGTCCCCTGGCCCCCTCTCTCTCACCCTGTGCCCCGAAACTAGTCCCCTCGCCCCCTCTCTCTCACCCTGCGCCCCCAAACTGGTCCCCTGGCCCCCTCTCTTTCACCCTGTGCCTGGTCCCCTGGTCCTCTGCCCTTCTCCCCTGAACCCCTCTCACCCCGGCTGTGGGGTGGGGCTGGTTCAGCTCCTACACGACCCTGAAATTCCCCACATGCATCCGTGCTCTCTTCCTGGCTTTAGTATCTAAAACGCCCGCAAAACGTTCCCAAAGAGCAGTCCCTAACCCTGCCCCCAGAGCACCCCAGGGCCTAATGCTCAGCTCTCTGTGTTAACATTTAGCGATGTCGTCCGATAATTATGCAAAAACGTAAGCAAACATCAAAGACTCCTTCTTTTGGATGAGGTGTTAAACTTAGGCCCTGTGGTCATTTAAGATCCCGTAGCACTCTTTCTAAAAGAGTAGGGGCTTCCCCGGTGTCCTGGCTAAATTGCCACATCATCATCCCCTGATTTAATTGGCAAAAAAAAGCATCTCCTCCTCCACCCCAGCTGAGCATTCTGGCACAAAATGGCTGCCGTTGCATCACCCAGGAGGATGCTACACATTGGCGGTGGTCGAGGCGAGTTTCCCCCTCATCACTGTAAAGCGCTTTGGGTGTGAGAACAACGCTTTATAAATGCAAGTATCTGACATTTACATGCTAATGTAAAGTATCTGACATTTACATGCTAATGTGTCTCTCTCAGCCATGCACCAAAGTAAAGTACGTCCAACTGAACTGATTCCTGAGGCTCCCTTTTAAAAAATATACTGACTAATGCAAAGCGTTAGTTATGAAATAATGGGTAAACATTGGACCTTGGACCCAGGGCCAGATATGACATCCCCACCCGTCTTTTGTTCCCTTAACCCTGTTATAATCATAAAGAAAATGAAATTCAGACCTGTGAAATATTTGCTACTGAGCTAGCAGGCGCTTTGTTGTTACAGTAACCGGTTTATTTA
>NC_083778.1:17509566-17514566 GCF_963514075.1 Conger conger
ACACACACACACACACACACACACTCACACAGACCACACACACACACACACACACTCAGACCACACAGGCGTAAAGAGGGGCACATTTTGGGGTAGGCCGGAGAGGACTCTGATGAAGGCAGCTCGGGGAGAGATGGTGCGGTTTGACAGTGGTGATTAATCTCACACTTCTCGGCGAGGGGGGAGAATTGACTCTCTAGAAAAGATTTTCTTTTATATTTATGATTTCACGGCGGGGAAGAGTGAACCTCCACCGATAGGAGAGGGGGCAGACCACGGCAGGGCTGCCCCAGAAAGAGGCTCTGCCCCCAGGCCTCTGTCTCCGGGCACCGGAGGGTCTGTGCAGTTCTCCCACGCTTTTCTCAGCGTTACAAAATGGCCGACTCCGGAGACGCGGGCTCGGTCGCCGTGGCTGCGGCCGGCGGAAAAACCGCTGAGCTCGGGATGTTTTTTTTTTCGGGCCGTCTTCTCGTGGCTTCAGAAAAAGCGACTCCTCGCAGAAGCTGACAGTTTGAAAAGCTGCCCTTTGAAGCCCGGAGATCAGAACTCCTTAACGCGCTGCGTCTCCCGCACACAGCTGTGTGCTCCGTGCTGTAAACCCCCCCCCCCCTCCCCGTGTGACAGGAGCTACTTTGCCCAGCGAACGACGCACCGTTTTTCTCTCTCTGTCTCTGTCTCTGTCTCTCTCTCTCTCTCTCTCTCTCTCTCTCTCTCTCTCTCTCTCTCTCTCTCTCTCTCTCTCTCTGTCTGTCTCTCTCTCTCTCTCTCTCTCTCTCTGTCTCTATCTCCATCTCTGTCTCTCCCTCTCTCTCTGTCTCTCCCTCTCTCTCTCTCCCTCTCCCTCTCTCTCTCTCCCTCTCCCTCTCCCTCTCTCTCTCTCTCTCCCTCCCTCTCTCTGCGGTGAAAACCCTGAAACTGAATAAATCAGCCGCCTCATTCGCCCATCGATTCCCCCGGCTGATCAGTCAGGTCTGATACGGCCCTCGCACCGGTGCTAAATCACTGTGCTTTAGCAGCCTGCCTCTGTTCAATATAACACAGCCTCTCTCCTCTCCTCTCCTCTCTCCTGCAGACACCACCCCCCCCTTCCTTTACCCTTCATTCCTCCCTCCCTCCTTCCTTCCCTCCCTCCCTCTCCCTCTCTCTCTCTCCCTCTCTCTATCGGTCCCTTTCTCTCGCCGTCTCTCCATCTCTCTCTCTCCCTCTCATCACTGAAGTTATGATGAGTTTTCTAGGCCACGTTATTTTCAAACCCCGAGTCCCGGCCGCCTCTTGCTATCGGGCTTCTCCACAGCCCTTGAAGGACACGGCGTTTTAAGCAGTGCGTCTCCATCGCCAGCCAGCCAGGCAGGCAGGCAGGCAGGCAGGCAGGCAGGCAGGCGCCAGTGCCAGTGGCAGCGTAAACGAAAGCTTTTGTTGGCATGAACCTCGACCGGTGCACGAGCCTTGGAGCTCGTTCAATTACAGTTACAGTCACCCCCCCCCCCCCCTCTACTGTAAACGGAGAGAGGGCGAACTCCGCCGTATCCGCCGCGGTTCCCGCGCGCTTTCGCGTTCCAGGGGAAAACGAGCGGCCTGGCGTTCGCAGGCTTGTTTTCCAGCGGAGCTCCAATTAGCTCTATTGCTTCTGAAACCCCCCCCCCTCCCCCTCCCCCCCCCCCGCCATCTTTCTGCGCAGTCAGCAAACGGCACACCTGGCTACCCAGCGAGCTTGAGGACGGATCGGGATAATTGGAATTTTCGAGAAAAGTTAACAGCCGCGGCGTCCGGGGCTCTTAGCACGACGTTAGCACGTTAGCCCGCTGCCGGGAACGCGAGCGGGTCGGTGTTACGAGCCGCGGCCCTCCACTTACTTCCTCGTTGTACCTGCTGCCGTCCCCATTCTGTTACGGTTTCTGATTCTCATCTCTCTCTCTCAGCCGTCCTCCTGGCCCCCGGTCCCTTCGGAGCACAGGGCGATTAACAACTTTAGTTTTTTATCGGAAAATAACCTCCTTTTGCGAGCTGGATTTTTGTCCGTTTGAGAGAGAAGCGTCTTTCAGTCTTTCACGGCTCTTTTCACTGGGGGAGTCGGTGAGACATCGCGCTGGCGGGATCTCAACCTCGAAGCGCCCGGGCGTTTTAAAAAAAAAATTTTTTATCGTGTTTAAGATTTTGACTTGGCCGCGGCGGATAAATGGATAACCCGGCTCGGGCGGGAGGTGATTATATCCCTCGTTCCGGCCCTCCCACGCTCTCTCGCCCCCGCGGTCCGTCTAATTGGGAGGCAGAAATGTCAGGAAGCGAGTGAAGAACCGAAATACGACTAACTCGGACAAAAAAGGCTATCCAATTATACGGCGTCCCTTTCGCGGCGAGGCGCGGGAATGTCTGGAGCCAAAATGGAGTCCCTAACCACACCGAAGGAACGGGGGAAACCGGCTAGAGAGCCGATTTAACAAAAGAGGTCGTTTTATTTTGTTCATTGCCCCGCTGCAGCCGCGGATTCGGACACTGGGAGAGTGGCGGGTGTAGAGGGGGGGGCCCCTAAATCATCCTCAAATGCACCGCTTCACCGATGCGCAGTATTTCACACGCGCGCGTTTGAGTTATTTATTTGCGACTCCATTCATGTTTTTCCATGCAGTCCTACCCGCTCCACTGACTCTCCGTCTACCCATAACCCCCCTGTGCGACCGGCTAGGCAGCCTCCGCCTCTGCCTTCGCTGTTCTGAGGGGGTCCGGTCTTATCCAAAACGGGCCCGTGTGGGTGCCAATTCCGCCCCATTCAACTAATTTGCCTTTGGTCGCGACCTTGTTCAGAATCCGGCTGCCTTCCCTTCTCACGCAAAACATCGTGATAACATCGACACAGCATTCCAGTAACACTGCGAGGACCTTTTGGTTTAGCAGGGTGCTGGGCTGAAACGGGAACCCGCAGGCTCAGCCACCCGATTTTCGGATAAGATCGGACCCCCCCCGACCTACAGCAAGCCCCCACTGCTCTCTAAGTCTCTGAGTCTAAGCCCTGAGTCTTGGGTGACCTGGTGCGTTATTCAGTTCCCACGCTGATGTAGCGGTGTGAGGCTAACGATGTAGCTGTGTTAGATAATAATATGCAATGTAAACTTAAAGGTAGAGTCTGTGGTGAGCACACAACCTTTCTGAAGGCTGTTAATGGCACGCAGTCCGTCAGCAACGGAGTTAATTAAATGCGTTCGCCCGAGGCAATGAGTTCCCATGTGTATGCTCTGCTTTTTTCTGCGTTGTGTGTGTGTGTGTGTGTGTGTGTGTGTGTGTGTGTGTGGAAGCATATGTGTGTGTGTGTGTGGAAACATGTGTAGGTGTGTGTGTGTGGAAGCATATGTGTGTGTGTGTGTGTGTGTATGGAAGCATGTGTAGGTGTGTGTGTGTGTGTGTGTCTGTGCGTGTGCCAGATTACCGGTGCGGTGCAATGCAGCAGAGGCTGCTATTGGCTGAGTGATCCTGGAGCCGTGCGATTGGTCGGTAGTCATCGATGCGCGCGGCTGGTTACGTAACTCCGTTGGTGTCATGTGACGGGTGGCACGCTGTGTGACGGTGCGGTCTCCCGAAAGACCCGACATCGCTGGGTCCTCCTTCTTTAGCAGACGCTGTCATCCACCACGATTTACAGTTGATTAGACTTAAGTAGGGCACAATCCCCCCCTGGAGCAATGCGGGGTTAAGGTCCTTGCTGAAGGGCCCAACAGCTGTGCAGATCTTATTGTGGCTACACCGGGGCTTGAACCACCAACCATCCCGGGTCCCAGTTGTGTACCTCAGCCACTAGGCTACGGGCTGCCCCCTTAAAGCAACCCGATTGGACGGCTGGGTCAGGCAGCGTCGGACACAGGCCCGTATGAAGGCTCAGCTCCCTCTGCCTGACAGGCGTGATGTTTTTTATTTATTTTCTTTTGCCGTCATTTCTTCTTGAGTCCTGAAGGATGGATTATCCTCCGCATGCGTTGTTGCTCTCGTGCGGCCGCGACATGGCGTGTTCTAACCCCCCCCCCGCTCCGTTAGCGTGTGTACGCGTCTCCGCTCTGCCTGAGAGTGACATGTCTGTGGTGGCAGTCTGACACACCGCTGAGCGCGCTCCACGACCTCTGAACTCGCCTCCGCAACGCCACCGCCGTCGTCGTCATCGTGGTGGTCGTGCTGAGCCCCGCAGTTATTCCCCCCCCCCCCCCCAGGGAAACGATCCACAGCCATGAAGGGGGCGTGTCCACCCTGTTCCCCGGGGCGCTTGGGTAAAGAGGGAGCAGTTGGGTGCTGGGATTCAAACTCGCAACCACCTTGGTCTCTCACGAACCGCCATTTCGCCTAATACCCGTTCCGGCAGGCTTCCGTCATTTTATCCCTGCATCGCAGAACATCGAGCAAACACCTGACCGGTTAAAGACTAAAGGAATGAGTTCAGTAATTCATAGCAGTAGGCACTGTAATAAGGTGAGTCTTACAAGAGAGCCCATTAAAGACGATAAAAATAAAGGCCTGCGTTTCAATAAGTGTACAGTATCCGGCCGGAAGGTGAGGCTCCCCTCTGTTTACCTCCGGAAACATGAAAGCAAGGCCATCAGGCTCATTTTAAATTAAAAGCAGGCCCCAGCCGGCCCTTAAGGACCGACCCCCTTTCTTCCCGAGAACACTGAACCTGTCGATAACGGGGGTCTCTGGTGTAAAAAGCCATTGAATCTCGGCGCCATCCTTGAAAAGAAGAACCTTGGAAACATCACAGGACATAATCGAGAACGCGCTCGCACAGAAAGCTTCTGAGTAAAGACATTATTAACCGTGCGTTTCCAAGATCCTCTGATTATTTTGTTGCTAGTTTTTTGGTTTTTTTATTAACTGAATAGCTGCTATGGTAAACTCACATGAAGGGATTGAATTTTGCGGAGCTTGTAGCTTTATGTATTACATTACATTACATTTTATTTAGTAGAAACTTCTATCCAAAGCGACATACAAAAACTGCATGCCAAGGTCATTAGGACGAA